>NW_010168245.1:99051-137353 GCF_000695765.1 Mesitornis unicolor | reverse complement strand
CAGCAGCCAGAGCAAGGTCTGCTCCTCTTACGCTCCACTTTCTTTGCCCTGCAGGTTGTCATCATGGAGGTGCAGGGTCTGAAGTCACTGGCCCCCAACCGTATTGTGTACTGCACCATGGAAGTCGAAGGGGGGGAGAAACTGCAGACTGACCAGGCTGAAGCCTCAAAGCCAACGTAAGTCTTGCTTTGCTTTTTGCTCTCTCCACCCCAGCTCTGCGCTGCTGAGCTTCTGCAGATATCTCTGGCTCGTGCATGGTGAGGTCAGACAGGGCTCTGAGAAGCAGAGGAGAAACGTGGCCTTCCACATACGTAGAGCATCGTCCTGCAACTAAGAATGGCTCATAAGCCCTGATTGAGAAAAGAAAAAGTGTTAATGAGAGGCTTACGTCTCTTGTAGCCATAGAGACATAAATTTGTGCCTATACGTAAGTACTTTACTAAATAGGGATGGAGTTAAGCATGTGCTTAGACAAGTACATGTCTAAGTGTCCATCTGAACTGGTGCCATCAAGTGCAGGTATTGAATCTTGTCCTCACTGTCAGGGTTTTGGCAGTCCTATGGGAAAGAGAATCAGCTGTGGAGGACACGCTCTGGCAGCCACAGCCAGAGGTGGAGAGAGCAGCTGGGGAAAGCTTCAAGTCACTCAGTGAAAGCTTTATCTGAGGTCACTCTGCCCTCGTCCAGTTCAAGGGCAGAGTCTTTTTCTGTCCTCTTTGACCTGGTCCCCAAATCCCCTGCCTTGGCCCTGTACTTGGCTTTTTTGCCTTACCCAGATGTTGTTATAAGCCTGCTAGTAGTGACTGGTTGTTGTTAATTTGGAAGGAGAAAGTGAGAATGGCTTGTTTCTTTTCTGATTGGTGAGATTAGTTAAATTGAAACACTATCTGTATGGATTGAGGCAGTTTTCCTCTGGTTCACTGCAGAGGTTTCACACTTAAATGAAATTCTTGGTGTGCATCCTCACAGTGGAGAATTGCCAAGGTGATCTAAAGCCGCCTCTGGCAGCAGGGAGCAGTGCTGGAGGAGCTGCTTTTGGGATGTTCCCATATCCCATTCCCTCCGAGCTGCCATCCCCTAGCAGCATTTCACCAGGGGCTTCCCATGCTCATGGATGGAAAGCTGAAATCACCCGGCTGCGTTACACAAGCACTGCAGGCAGCCAGTTGAAGACCAGCTGCTGCAGGCAGGGGAGCAGGGCTGAAGGCAGGCTGGTTGTCCTCCCGTGGAGGCACAGAAACTGCTGATGCCTTGTACCCTGCACTGTACTGAAAGAACAGAAATCTGCAGTAAGCGGTTTAAAAACAATATTCCCCATCAGGGAAAGTGCTTCAGCCTGGCTTACTTATCAAAACGCTTCAAAATCTGCTTCAGAGAAGGAAGTAGGAGATCTGTGCTTAGAAGAAAATTAACATAAGGACCTGAAGTTTTCTCTAATTTAGGTATTTTTATTGCTTCAGTGGAGAAAGTTGGGCTCTATTTAGGGGAAATTACTACTACCCATACTGAAAAGCACACTTCTCCTGGGTTATGTGTGCTTGTTTAGCTTGGACTGCTCATCCCACTTTTGCCGAAAGGGTCTGCCCTTCCTTACACAAGCCTTCTTGCTGTCAGCCATAGGGCCATTTCTGCAAGAGTTGTTTTGAAAATAAGGGCTGTAGGAGTGAGCTCTTTAATTGAGTGGGTCTTTTTATCATAATGAAATGTGCAGTGTCTGGGCTTGAAGCCATCAGCCCTCAGGAAAATGCAGCCAACGCTGAATGGTGTGGTGTGGTATGAGTTAGGCAAGTCCATCGTACTCATCCTCTTTCTGCTTGGGCTTCTCATAGAAGTGCGAGTCAGGCTTTTGAAGTCTTCTGGGTTGCTCCATCACTGGGCTAATACTGATGGAAATGCCTTAGGAGGGAATCGGTGTGACAGTTTCTTGATTCTTTAAGGATTCTGGGTCTCTTTCCTTCCATAACCAAAGACCACTCAGGCCAAGGCTCTAGAATAACCTTCCGCAGAAACCAGAGACCATCACAGAAAGCTTGTCCTTTTTTCCCTCTCTGCTTTAGAAGGGCTTCTTTCACCTCGCTTCCCCGCCCCGACACGAAAAACCAAAGCCTTATGAAAGCAAATTACTGCACTTAGATCCTCCTCTTCAGAAGAGAAGGAAATGAACTAGATGTGATATGCTGGTCGTTGCTTAATTCAAGACTTGAAGGCCCTCAGATACTTGGGTGATGAGGGCAGTGATAGAAGCAGCTCAGAGATGTCTTTGGTACATTTTTGAGCTATGCTGCCTTGCAGACAAAAGATTTGTGGTCAGCCAAAGCAGCCTTCTGGAGTGTCTCTTTAGATGCTGACATCGCTCTCAGCGAGGTCATTGATACCATGTTTGCGTGTGGACTTTTTGCCATAAGCAAACCTCTCGTTGATAAAGGAACCAGATCAACAAAAGCACCCCACGTGTCCCAGGTTTTGTGTGCGTTAGCAGGGGACAAGGAGCACGCTGCAGGGATTCAGAGCCTCAGCACTAGGAAGGTGTAAGTAACTTAAGCAGGTTACCCCTGTGCATCCCAAAATTTTATGTCTCAGAGGCTCAATAAATAGAAGTTCAGGTTAAATATCTGCTCACAGAACAGCCGTTAATACAGTTCAGGCAGCATTTTCTTAGATTAAGCTGTAACTCTTCAGGCTGCCTGGAATTCAGTTTTGCCATCGTTCTTGAGGCTATGCAGGCTACAAAAGACTGAATTTCTCATACACATCAAGGGGAAAAAATTACATTTGAACAGTAAAATTCAATAGGAAACTTCCTTTTTTTACAACAGCCCTGTGTCCTGGGGGGGTGGAAAGGAGAGTGTCACGGGGCCAGGCGACTTTGTAGGACATCTTTTTACCTAAGAATGATTTATGGAGCTGTTCAATATATGCTCACATGTCCTTGAAATGCCAGCCCTCTACCAAAACACCTGGGCCACAGCACAGGCTGCTTTTCAGCTTGATGCCATGCCAGGGATGCTAACCTGGGCTCCTCACCTCTGAAAGAAAAAGGCAATTTCCCAGCCGCAGAAGGATTTCCAAAAGCAGTGGTCTGGGTCTGTGAGAGATTCGCCTTTCATCTTCCCTGGTGCAAAACGAGCAGTTTTTGAGAATAAGATGTTTGAAAGCATCTTAGTGACTTTAGAGCTTGAATCCTGTTTGTAGATCTTGCAAGAGGCAGGGGAGCAGCAGGCTTAGCAGCGAGGCGTACCAAGCCATCGGCTGAGTCGTGTGCGAGGAGCGGGGCTCTCGGGACGGCAGTAAATCCCGGTCTTCTCTTTCTTCTCAGCCGCCGTGTTGGATTCCTGACATTTTAAGCCCAATCCCTTCATGTGAGGATTATCTGCCTCAGCGCGGGTACAGGGGATGGCACAGTTCTAGGGAAAGCCAGACCTGAAATAGCAAGGGTTATTTCAGATCAGGCTCGCAGCGTATTATTAGTAGTGCTTTTAATAAGTTGTGTAAGAAAAAGCCTTTGCATTATGCCCTAACCCGCAGATGCCTCTACAAAATATCCCAAATCCTGGTGTGAGCGGGATTTTACTGCTTTTTACTCCAGAATTGTATTCTTACAGATCTTTGAGGGTTTTATACCCCTGCACTTCCCCGCATGTTGTCCTGATGCCTGCCCTCTGTAGAGCAAGGTGGCTCTGCATGTCTCCGATGCTGCCCTTTCAGCAGTGCCTCAGAACAAGGTTGCTGAGGGGTCTGGGAACAGCAGAAAAGGTCCCACCCCAACACCCCTGTCCTGTGGTCTCTAAAGAGGCTGCTGGCTGTATTTAAACAGTGGTCTGTGCTTGTGGCAGTGTTCATGGGCTGTACCGGTGATTCGTCTTCTTATCGTATCGCCTTTCTCTGACGTGAGCAGAACAAAAGACAACAAAGAGACACAAACAACTGCGAGGTCCTACGTGCCTTGTGAATAAATGCTATATATTCACCTGGATGTATTTCAGCGTGCAGATAAGTCTTATTCACCCCTGGCTTCCAGTAGTGACAATCAAGTGTAACTGCATTGAGCTCAGCTGAACCATTTGGCTGTGAATAACTGGTTAGGGAAGAATCTGACCAACCTGTCCAGGCATTTTGGCATGCCCAAGAAGGGACAGAGGTGTGGGCTGCTCCTCTGACTCTGGAAGGGGCTTCATTCTGAGGTTATATAGCCCCACTTGCAGAGCAGCCTCTTCAGTCCTAATGCAGGGGTCGTGCAGTAGCTCAGAGTATGAGAAGGGAGGATGGACCTTATTATTTTTGAAGGAGAAAAAATTAATCACTATTGCCATGCAGTTGTCTTGAGCATGTGCTGTAGGGCAGTGCTGGAAAGAGGACACTCGATGGGTCTCTGTGTCACTTCTTACGTTGTTTGTCGTGACCGAGGACTTGGGCCTCTTGTCCTCTCCAGAAATTCACTCTTGATAATGTCTTTGGTAAACTTTAAAACCTCTCTATCTCTGTTGCCTTAGCCACTGCGCTAGGAGACAGGGGTGCCCTGTTTTATCTTTGTGCTTTCTCCTGATGCTGCTCCCTGATTTGCTTTCAAGGTGCTCTGATGGCTCAGCTGCTTATCTCTGCTGCGACAGGCTACCCTGTTTGGATCCCTGCACCACACCTCCAGGCTTATCACTCAGCTAGGGTCTTCATTTCAAATTGGTGTGCTACATCCATCAGAGCCTGATGTCTGACTGTGGAGAGGGACAGGAACACCTCAGCATCCTTTCTCAGCGCCGTTTGGTGACCATCTCCTTCTGGGAGATGGGCACTGAGCAGCACAGGGAGAAGCCCTGCAGGAAAGGAGGCTGGTGAGCAGGGATGTCCTCTCTTTCTTGGCAGAAGGGGAAAATCTGGTCTTTTCATCGAGGATCCCCTGCCTCAGGCCCTGGAGTTTGAAGTGATGCTCAGTGACTTTGCACAGAGTAGGAGCATGATAAGAGCATTTTGTTGCCATCCTTGTCTTGCTGCCACAGTTAGTTGGGAAATGCTGTGAACACTTCCCTGTGGGAAAATGAGAAAGGTCCTTTTGAGATGAGCTTGCACATATAAATTACAAATAAATATTCTGTCCTCTGTAGAATAAATCTAAGTCCACTGAACTAAAGGGATTTATACTGATGTGAGTGGGAGCAGAATTTAGCCCACAGTTCACGTTGTGTATCGCTCAGTACAGCCGTTGATGTTGTGCCTGGCAGGCGGCTCGGACATGGGTGGTTCTGCAGTCCGGGAGGTTGACCAGTCTGTGGCATTGCTGTCCTGTGACAGCCCTGCGGGCTCTGCAGACAGGAGAATCGGCCGCCTTTGACTTCGCGGCATCACCTGGGTGCTCTTGTGCCCATGCCACACTCAGCGCCGTTGTTGTGTTGCAGAGGTGTCACCCCATGGCAAACCTCGGGTGGGCGACCTGCATGGCTGCACGTTTTAAGCAGTCATTCATATTGAGGTTTGCATGCCTAGCTAAGCCCTAGGTAAGCAAAATTCATCATACTGGATCAAAAACAAAGCAAAAGGAAATTTCAGGAGATAGCTGGGTTTTTTTGTTTGGGTTTTTTTTTCTCCTCCCTCTTCTAGTTGGCTTCAGCATTAGATATAAGCTGTCTTAATTACCCAGACTGATTGGCTTGCCTTTCCAGTTGCATGATTTCATTTCACAGCTGTGCAGAAGATTATAGCTCCTTTACCTTAGGAAACCTCCAGGAGCATTATGAATGTGTCAAAGTAGGTGGCTGAGCCCTGGGTACAGCCAGCATCAGACACCGTAACTTTTGGGATACAGCGCTCGTCCTTGGGTGAGGGTCTGAGCGGGGGGTCCATCTGCCCCACAGCATCTGGTGCTCTGAGCCCGTGGTGCCACCAGGTGAAGAGGTGACAGTGACAGGCACAGGAACTTCAGAGGAGTCGCTTTTAGCCCCTCTGAAGGGTACAAAGTGGTGTCCAAACTCCCTGCACAGGATTTCTTTGCTTAGAGCTATTTAGCACGTCTAGGAGCCAGTTTTCCAGTGAGGCTGTGCACAGCTTTGCACCTCAGGGTCTCTGCTGTTTGTTCAGTCTGACCTGCTCTTCAGATCCCCTTTTGCACATGCTGTGTTATCTCCATAATGCTCTCGAGATTTATGTTATGGCGTTCCCATTTTTGAAAGTGGAAGCTCTGGACAAGTCATTAAGCACAGCAAAAAATGCACCAAAATGTTATTACCCAGGTGCAAGCATGCGATCTATTATGGGAAGTCTTCACACAAGTGGTTTAGTGGCCTCTTTAATTAGAAATTCAGAGTATCTTCTGATGCTTCCTCTTAGTTGCCCTGCAGGAGTGGTTCTTATACAGTTCAGCAGCTGCCCTGGGGACCACGAGGGGCCGAAAAGTCTGCTTTACCTTAAGCAGCTCAGTTTTTTCTGCGGAATAAAGGGAAGACCCCATAGAGGTCCCTTTACCTCAGGTATCACTGAGGCAGCCACATGGTGCAGCTCCTGGCCAGCAGTGCAAGAGTCTGCAGGGGCTGCAGATGGTGATCCAAGGTACGGTCCTGCTCCCAAAGGTCTCAGGTGGGTCTCTCCTCTCTCCTGTTCTGTACATGTTACGCTAGAAACTGTATTGAAGAATAATGAAGGCTTGTTTCTATCAACTTGCCTCTTGTAGTTGGGTTCTCTGGTATCAGGTAAGCTGTGTTTCCCGTGACCTTTATAGCATACATTGCATTCACATAGGTTCTCTGGTGTCTAGTAAGGGTTGAGCTCATGCACCTTCGCTTTCACAGATGAATGGGTCTCTTTTCTCGCCAGCTGTCTAATTTCTGGAGTGTTCCTATGCACTTGGGAATTATGTATTCCTGTGATAGCACATACATTCAAATTTAAGTATTCCAGAAGGTGTGATGATGCCCAAGGCAATTTTCATAGACACCCGTCTGCTTCATCACTCCTATGCATGCAACCTTGAGATGGGGTAGTAAAGACCAAAAGGACATTGAAATGAGATTGAGATTCAGTGATCTGAAAGAGTGCTAAATTAAGAGGAGGACTGCAAAACAGTACATTCAGTCTTCTTGTTTAATGCTCCTGGTTAGTGTTTATAAAAAAAAATTAAGCCATGCCTTAGTGCAAGTTCTGCATGTCGCTTGCCAAGTGAAAGGCAGGAATGAGACATGTGAAAAATGCCCGGTTGTTGGTTTATTTAATAAGTGCTGTGTACAAGTAGAGCACATTATTATTTCATGAGAGGCACTGCTGTTGCTGATTGTGAAGTAGTGTAGGGAGATAGAGTTCATGCTTTAAAGAGCTGGTGCTGTGCCTAATCCTGCCTGGACAGAGCTGTGGAGCAGAGAGTCACTTAATGGGAAGGCCAACCTTGACAGTGATTTCTCAATGCTTTAGTTATCCTTTGTGAAATGAAGGTAGGGAGGCTCATTGCAACAGCAGCACTATGTGTGAAAGCACTTAGAGGGGACTGTGTACTGTTGTCACTACATGGGCAAAGGGGACAAGGCATGTGTGTGGATAGAGGAGCTTGTGGACGTGCCTGCAGTGCAGAGAGATATGGCAGCGTTTTCTTGAACCCCTTCCAGAGCAGCTCCAAGGTGTCTAAAGTTGAAGCAGCCTGTGAAAGGCAGGACACAGCAAACAGACTTTCACACCTTTGCCTTGTAGGCACAAAAAGCCGAGAGCATCTGCAGCAGCTCCCACTGCGTGGCTTAGAGAAAGGGGATCCCAGCAGCTACGCAGCCACTGCAACTGGGAGATCCCTTAGGATGTGGGAGCAGGGCTCGCCAGGCCCTGATGGTGGTTGCTGAAGGTTCAGCAAGTCAGGGGTTGCTGAGCCCTGCAGTCGTTGTCAGGCCAGAGATGCAAAATTCACATCTAGGGACAGGTCTCCTGCTAAAATGAAGGACGTGGTGTTTAGCATATTTGCTCTAACTCTTCTGTGTGACCCAGGGCCAGTGGCTTAGTCCTTGCTTTGGGTTTCAAATCCATGTAACTAGGGCAATGTTTCTATTTCACAGCAGAGAAAATGCTCGTGGCTGAGATGGCCGGGTGGGCATCATCTGCTGGCAGTGCCCACTCGTCCCCACTGGCCCAGGGAATGCCAGGATGACTTCTCCTGGCCATCAGGAGTTAGGCAAGACAAACCCCATCTCAATATCTGGCTGGGTCTGGGCTTCCCGTTCTGGGTCCTGACTTAGAAAAATGTAGGACAGCAAAAATGTGAGAGGTGGCATGACAAGAAAGAGTCTCACACTTCTTGTTCCTCTCTTTAGCTAATTTTGGAAAGGTATCTTGCGCCATTTTCCTAAATCTAAACAGAGCAGAAATATTTTGTTGCTCTCCTGTACTGAATTTTATAAAAAAGGGTCTAGACTATGTTGGCACAAAACCAGTAACCGGTATTTTCAGGCAGAGGATTTCTCTCTCTTTTTCCATGGTCAGTGCTTGTGAGACACCAAGTTTCTGTAAAGTGGGCAATGCATGGCCTGGGTAAGTCTGAACCCGAACCAGGACTTAAGTAGCTGCAGGGCTCCCCTTTGCAGTTGTGTTTTCTTCTGGAGTGGTAAGATTTGGCAGAAGTGATTAACCACATCTGAATTAAATAATTGCTCAGTGAAATGAGCAGCTCTGTGGCTGGTTCAGTGGAGCATCTTTGGCCAAAGGAAACTGTGATTAGCACGTGTGTGGCATTGCAGTCACTTTGTACAAGAAGTGGTAACAACTGCAGGTAGTAAATGCACACAGACCCATTTCATGAATGAAATAATTTATTATATTTATTTATCTAACTCCTGCAGTATCCAAAGCAGATATACTGATGAAGCGTGTACAGTAAGCAGCCCTTGTAAAAGCAATTACTCTTTCAGTTCAGACCTCCCAGTAAAAGGTTGCTGGGCTTACATTTCCATTTCCTCCTGCTGGGCTTTTCTCCTCTAATTGTAATATAGTATTAAGCGAGAGCACAGGGCTTTGAAAAGCAGTCGTCACTTAAATCACATTACTTATTTTCCCTGTTAATACCCCGCAGATTGTGGTGAATAGCATTACCATAGACTCTCATCCAAAGCAGCCCTGGGATCTGCAGTACGGTGGGAGACAAGGGTGGTCCTGGGCCCAGGAGGTGAGGCTGGGCTGGGTGCAGGCGTGGCAGAGGGACATCTCTGGGGTCCATCTCGTGGCCGTAAATAGCTATTATGTGATTAAATCCACCTCCCATCCCATCCCTTCTTACAACTTCCCCGTAACACTTCCCCTGCGTTTCAGCTATGCTTAGGAAACACTTCGTGCTGAAATCTGCATTTTCTATATAGCAAAGATCGTCCTATTTTGGGTTCCTAAAGCTGTGCCGCCGGCCTCAGCAGCTCCTCTTGGCTGCGGTGCCCTGGCAGCCGAGTGACACGGTGCTGGCACGGGAACGGGGTCTGCGGGCTCTGTGTGTGAGCCACAAGCAGATCAGGAGCAGACCTTCCCAGGCTTTGCTTTGCTGCAGCCTCCGTCAGCTTCTCCCTATTCCTTCTGCACCTTGCACACTCAGACGCAGATGTGATGCTCTCCCAGACATATTTCTCTCTCAGCCGGCAGTCATCGTGTTGCCGTAGCCAGTTTGAGGATGTGGGAGTTGCAGCTCCTGGAAGGAGAGATGGTGCCTTTTATCTGCTGTCTGGTACTGCCGGCTGCATGATGTTAAGCAAGATGGTGTCTGCGTGCGTGACAGCTACACTGTGTCTGAGACACAGGAACAAAATACGGACAGTCCCTGAAATGCTGGAGGCTGGAGGACATCCTCAGGCTGCTGCTGGGAGGAGCTGGGTCCTCAGGGACCCGCTGTCTCTGCTCACCTGTCATATCACACCACAGCGCTTCCTGCAGTGGTGTTTTGGGGTAAATGAGCACCCTTTTTGCAAGTAAAAGAATTACTAATGGTGCTTTTGTTTTTTAGCAGAGGAAGTGTTGCATGCTCAACAGGAATTAGGACATGACAGGAAACGATGGTTTTACTCAGAGAGCCCTTGGGTTACCCATCAGAGCAGACATCAGTGCTCCGTGCATGGCCACACAGGGTGTTAGGTAGCTCCGGGGGAAGGCAGGTACAGCCACCGCTGCCGGCCAGGGCACGCAGAGATGCTGACTTGTTGGTCACCTGCTCAGTAAAAGCAGGTTTTACCAGCATCACGAAGTCTAGGAGGAACCAAATCTGTTTGCGCTGTCACTCCCACTTCAGCTCAGCTTCTTCCGAGGGGATGGGACTGAGAGGCTGTTCTGTCAGCAGGGAGGGAGGAGAGGAAACACATGTGAACAAAAATAGGCCGCGTTGTCACTCTGTGTCTGATGACTTTGGTTATCCTGTTCTGAAGGTGAGTAAACACACTGAGCTCTTACCGTGGGAGGAACCCCCAGTGGAGGCTCAGCAGCTCTGGGAATCAAGCCGTGTTACGGATGCAAACAGTTCTCAACCCATTTCTGCAGGCAGAGTGGAAAGGTGCCTTCCTTAGCACCTGAATTGTATTTCCTAGCCCGGGGCATTTTTGCACAAGCAGAAACATAGAAGGTTCTCTGTATCTATATATATATCCTTTGAGATTTTCATTTCAGATCTTTTTTCGTGCACCTGCAGCAGTCACCTCCAGCACCCCTCTTTAGCTTCATTTCATCTGCTTCCTGGCTCTGAATTGGGATGAGGCAAATTAAGGCCTAGCTCCACAGGCTGTTCATTAGATCTCCCGTTACTACAATAGCAGGAGCCCAAGGCAGGTGACATGGACACGTGTACATGGCAGTACAGTCCTCTAAATTTGTGGGTTTCCACATTAAAAATAATACGAATCTCAGCATCTTCTCCTGTCAGATAAAGATCAAATCCTTTCCTGAGAGCCAAAGTTCCATTCAAGGCCCTCTGTGGCGTGTGAAATCCAAACTCAGTCCCACAGAAAACACCAAATGGATTAAATAATTTGCTGTTTTGCCAGGGGACGGCTGCTGCTGTGGGAGGAACCAGCACCTCCCGTGTTTCATCCACAGCACTGAATGCTGCAGGGCAGGCACCATGTGCTCTGTTCTTTGTTTGGTGTCTTTACTCAGCACCTTACTTTGTTTCTGACTAAATAATTTTGTATTTTTCAGTAATGATATCTCTTGAGATGGTGTATTGCCCACTGGATTATGTTTCTTTGAAGAACCCAGTTTATAACTGTCCCCAGCCCAGCATCCCCAAACTGGCCATGGTTTCTGGCAATGTCCCCCTGAAGCAGAGTTGTGCGTGGAGCTGCACTCCGTGGGTCTCCAGCTGTGTCACCCAGCATGGGGGTTTTCTTGGAAAGCCTAAAAAAAGCCCTAATTCTTCTGTTGCCTTTGGGTTTTTTCAGATCCCAAGGACACCAACCACAAAACTGTTATCCGTTGCCATTACCCACAAGAGCTGTAAAAAATCCGTATTTTCCCGAAGGCTCTGGGACGCCCTATTTATTGTTATTACGGCTTTGTGACCCAGCTGGTGCAGGTGGGAGCGCCTGCCTGTGCCACGCGTCCCAGACACGTCCCCACTGTCACATCCCCTGCCAGTTCAGTGCCTCACCAGCACCGCTCCCAAAGAGGAGCAAGCTGGCTGCTCTCCCACATGGGCAGCATCATCTCATTTATGTCATTCCTAGAAACTCACAAATGCCCATTTCTGAAAATGAAATGAGCATTTTCACCCCAGTGGAATTAATGCCGTCCCTACTTCACATTTTGCTTCTGAGCTGAGTAAGTCTGTGTGCGCTCCGTGATACTGAACTGCTGCTTCAGGATATGGGTGAGGGAGGTTCAGAAGGTGACCATAATCGTGGTTGTCAACTTCTATTTCATGTTTTTGGATAGCAGGTATATGTAAAGCATTAGAGAATAAACCAAAAAGCTTTCCTGCATGCTTCTTCACATACAGTTAACTGTTCAACACATTTAAAAACTGTTTATTTTCCTCCTTGCTTGTGTCTCTAGTAGTATGTAAAAATAAAACACACCTTAGCGTTACATTAGGGGAAAGGGTGTACTACTCCATCAGCTACATGAAGGTAGGTCAGCTCAGTGCCTGGCAGGCTTCTTCTCTAAGTTTGTTTTTCCCAGTACTCAAGCTTTGGGCATACATGATTTGTGGCCCGAAATTTAAGGCTGTTTCCTGGAAAGGTCTCTTCTGGCAGGGGAGGAGTGGGCTGAAGAAAGAAAACCATCATTTGCTGGTCAGGGTTTCTGGAAGGACTAATCAAGATTGTACATAGCATTTCAGTCTCCCAGTGATGAAGCAGGATTGGACCTCTCCATCCTCGGAGCAGGACCCAGCCTCCAGCAGGCACCACAGCAAGCCAAGAAACCAAGGCTGGATTAAAAGCATCTCACCTGGACAAGGTGCAGCAGTGACCCAGCAAAAGGTGGGATGTCTCCTCAAAAACCAAGTTTAGTTTGGATACAGACATGGAGGCAGCTTCACACCGTGTTCTGCATTCCCAAGGACGCGCTCCTGGCCTGGGAGGGGTCAGGCATTGCTGCTGATTCACTTACACTTGAAAAAGAATACTAAGCAGGTGACTCAATAAACAACTGCAAATTTGGCCAATACACAAGGATATTACTCTGCAAGACTTTTTACTGAAGCTGTAAACTTGTAGGAGCAAGGCAGAAGAGCGGCATCTCCTGCAGAGAGGTGCTGTGTGTCCGGATCCTGCTGTGCACATTGAGCTTAATCCACACCTGAAGCAAACCCACAGAGGGAAGAGCGCAGCCCTCCTTTAATACACATTTTTACTTTTAATTTGTGCTTTTTTCATGTTTGTTCCGTGCAAGCTGGCAAACCCCTTTCAATAAATACATCTGGAGAGGGTGAAGAGGTGTCCTCTGGCAGTTTTGAAGCCCATGAGAGCTGGTCATAGGTCATGTTTAAATGTCAACCCTGTGGAAAGCGCATCACTCTCCAGCTGCTCCCATGTTAGCCTGCTGACAGGCCGAGCTGGTTGGCAGGGCTGATTCATCACCCAGCAATATAATTCAGTTGTGCTTGTTCATTATTTATAGAGATCACAGGCATCGATGTTCTGGCTGGATCAAGTCAGAAGAGCAGTGATGGAAGGAGGGTTACTGTTTCACATTAGGCAGGGGCTAAGCAGACTGGCTGGAGACAACAGTACATGGATGCTAACATGTGTGTACACTTTTGGCGAGGTCATGGGTACTAAAGTTTCCTTTAGAGGAGCTTACACACTAGAGGTGAATAGAAGTGGTTAAGTCAAAGTCTCTCAAGGACAGCTGAAAAAATTGTGGATTAGGCTATGTAAGTGGGCTGTTGTGGAGGACAGCAGCTGGAGTTGGAGGCCCTGCTGCCTGGTTTCATGGAATAAATGAGTGCAGCCAGAACAAGGACCCTTGCAGGATTTTGCTTAAGCCTTATTCATACCCAAAATAGTTTTTTAATCACACACTGTCACATAGTGCCATAGTGTTTGAATGATTTTGCCTTTTTGGCTACATAGTAATTTGACTTTGTTATCCCTGTGTCTGCATTTTGGTAGCACTCAGACTACAGCCAAAGGTCAGGATGAAAAGAGCTTCTCCTGCAGTGACTTAATGGCAGGAAGGGGTAAGATCTTGGTACAGCAGCAAGGTGAGGAGCCTGGGTGGTCTTGTTTTGTCCATACTTTGGGAAGGGCTGAGTAACATCAACCTGAAGGTTTGCCAGAAGATCACCAACATGTTGCCTGGAGCAGCTGACAGCAGCTTGATCTGAGCAGCCTGGCACCTGCATCAGCAATGGCATTGCTTTCCCTCCGTGTACCAGTCAGGACAGTGCCAGTGAGAGCTCCCAAATGCTCCTGAAATCACACAGGTAAGCTCATCTTTCAAGTGCTCCACATTAGATCAGCCCATGGAGGTAGTGGGGCACAAGGATGACTGCCCTCCCTTGCTGTCCACTCATCCCTCTGGGTATGTGTCATTTTATGTTTCATTCTTGGTGCTTTAGGCTGTTTTGTTAGTGACTGTGATGGCACCTCTAAGTAAATCCATAGTCACAAAGTCTACAGTGATAATCTACTTATTTTGCTTGTAAAAGAGAAAACAAAAGCCAGCATTTGTCAAGGTAGCACCTGGGGCGTATCTCATCCTCCGGCTCTTTGCAGCCAGAAGAGTTTAGCTACTCATCCTAAGTTTGATGCCTGACTACAAACCCTGGATATGCAGAGAGATCCTAGTGAGATCACTGGAACAGCACAGATGCCATAAATAGGGTGATAATTCTGCCGAAGTCCCTGTGCACAGCAGCATTTCTTGGTCAGCTCCAGGCTTTGGGATACACTGGACAGTAAGAAATGCTGGGATGAGGGTTTCAGGTGGAATTCTGTCGGGACTTTTCTGCTGGTGTACTTATTTTCTGTGGCGTGTATATATATCTCCTTTGGGCAGAACGACATTATTTGTCCTCATTTGCAGATGTATTATTGCTTTAAAGTGTCAGTATGAGCTCTGTGATACGGGGACGAGATAGTGTGGCTGCTTCATGAGAAGATTTGTCCAGAATGGGTCCCAAAGGCACTTTCCCAACAAATAAACTCCTGCAGTGATAACCTGCTTAATTATTAAACGTGGAAATGAAACTATTACATTTTTAGTCCCTCAGAAGATCCTAATACCCGAGTACTGTCCAGAGCTAATTTTCTGAACAATAATTTAATACGCAGCACAGATAAACCTCGTACTTAGGTTGAATACAAATGATGTTTCGGTGGCATGAATTATGGCCTTATGCTGAGCATCGCTATGGCAACAAATGACATCACCGCAGGCTTCAACCGGCACAAAACCCAACTTCTGAGGGTCTCTATTTGTTGGCGTGGATCTTTTCAGGGCTTTTTGGGGGTATGAATATGTAAGCACCGCCGTGTCGTTAAGGGTTCGCTATGTGTGTTTGCTGTCATTTGAAACATTTATTCCCTTTGTGGTTAATGTTGTTCTCATAAAGGAAACCTAATGAAAATTACTGTTTGTATTTGGTTAGTAACATTTGTTGATAACATATGGTCTGGGAATGCTTCAGCAAATAAGAGCTTTTTAATAGTAAACAGAGATATGAGTTCTATAAAGCAGATGCTGTCAAAATACGCAGTGTAAGGTTGGATATTTTCTTACTTTTTCCTCTTACTCAAAGCAAGATTATCTTCCTACCTTCCCTGCTGGTGACAGCGCAGGTTTCTTAAGAGAGAAAATAAAACCTGTGACTTGAAGCTGCAATTAAAAAATAAGGTTGTTTCTTGGTTCTTCTGTTTAAATGTTAATTGGGTAGCTGAGAGATGACACGTGAAAGAGATGCTGTATTGGGGATCTGACTGGACCTGTGATGCTGTAGGTAATTTATGCCAAACCTCTGTTTCCTGGTGGTGGTAGCGGTTTGATGCATCCTCATAAGAGATGAAACATGTGGAGCAGTGACACCGGGAGAGAAAACTTCAGAGCAGAGCTGAGTAAGAAGCCAAGTTCATTAATCAGCTCTGCACCAAACATGCTCATCTGCTCGGCTCACTTGGACGAGGTTTGCTCAGTGGAGAGAAGAGTGTAAACCCGTGCTCCTTGTGCACAGGAAGGAGTACATTATTTTTCCCCAATAACATTTCAAATGCAAAAACTGCTGTATGGTATTTGTGTTTGAAGAACATGTAATCGCTGCACCACGTCATCTGAGCCTTTTCCCAGCCACTTCAAGGGAACTGTCTTTCTTCAGCAGAGGATCTGGTTTGAGGACAGGGTAAAATGAGACAGTGTAATCACTAGTGTGAGGGTGAATAGAAGTGTGGGCAGTGAGGTATGGTATAGTCTCTCGTCTGACTTTTGCGGTGTTTTAGGTTGCAGTGTGTGTTCCATCACATCACTTGGAGGCATTGCTCATGGCACACTCTTGGTTTCTTCTAGGTCACAAAATGCACCTTGTCTGTGATTATTCTTCAAGCTTGCTTGGACACTTTGCGTGAGATAGGAATTGTGATGAATTTTCAGGGTCTCCAGGAACAACATAGAAATCTAGCTCACAATGAATCATAGAAAACAAAGAGAAAGATAAAGAGAAAAAGGAAAGAAAAAAAGAGAGAAAAGAGCAGTTCTTATCTGCTGTGTTCACATTGGGCTTCTGCATGGTCTGGTGCTTGGGAGCATCCTCCTTGCAGTGGTGCAGTCTTCCCCGCTTCCTGCTCCTCTGCTCTTCATCTTTGCCTGAGCTGTTCTCTGGTTTAGGAGTGCTTTGCTTAGTTCTGTCTAGAAGTTTCTGTCTGGCTTCATTTTAGTTGATTTTGAACTTTCCAAGCTGTAGAAACAAAGCTTGAAACACAGCTGTGAAGTCTCAAACATAAAAGCATCATGTCCTTTTACCCCTTAGTGTAGAATGTATTTTTTCCTCTTCTCCACTGCTTTCAAAGTTGTTTAAAGCTTGCAAATAGGCATTAGTTCAAGTTCCACCTCATTTTTGTTCCATGACCCTCTTTAGTCTGTGCTTGTTTGCCAGAGGAGAGTGTTTTCCTGTGTCTCAAAAACCTTAGCACAGGTGAGTAATTTGACAAGCTGGTGCAAGCGGCGCCACTTGTTCTTCATGAGCCTATTTGAAAAGCCATGGCCCTTAGGATATTGAACAGAGTTGGTGTTTCACAGGTTTCTTTTCCCTGCGATCTCTCTAAATGAAAGCTGGCTGTTATGTCAAGTCTGGGTATCTTTAAAAGAATCCTACGAGGATGCTCAGTGGGACAGAAACAGGGCCCAGGAGGATAGTCCCTGAAACAAAGTGCAATGGACCGTGGCCAAAATGAGGCCACTTGGTCTTCAGAGCTTCCCCAAGTGTCCGGGTTGAGAGAGGAAACCTCCAGTGCAAGATGCTCAGGCCCATCCCCAGCCCTCCCTCTGGTGGGGGCCAGCCAGGGAATGACTCATGGAGGATGAATCACAGATGGTGCTTTTGGTTCATTGCATATTTGGAGAAGTGGCCACTTGCTGGCCACTGCCACCCCATCCCCAAGGAGCCAGTGTCCTGCCCTGCAGTCCCAGCAAGCTAGGATTATTCTAGACATAATGGTTTGAACTTAAACTTGGACTGGACTGGAGCACTGGGCTGGGATTTGGAAGAGTACCTAGGTTAAATTGGGGTTTCTGCAGAGAAAGCAAACTTCATTGTCAATGTGGAAAGGAGAGGTAATTAGCCAAGAGCAGAGGCATGAGCGGTTGTGGATATTGTGGGTGTAGATGTCCTTGGTCCTCAAACTCTGTTGTGACTATACAGGCTGTTGCTGCAGGAGATGTATTGTTCTTTCTGAATAAAAAATTCTCTTAAATTTGGGTTTGTGCTGCTCCCAAATACTCTTTTCCCCCCCCCCAGAGAACCATCATGGTTTTTCCAAACATTGGTCCCACATTTCCCTAAAAAGATAATAAATGCCCTTGTCACTCAGACAGCCCAGCCACTTCCGCTTGTGCCAGACAGGACATTTTTGGTAAACCATTGCACACCCTGCTGACCTGCCAGGGGAGCTGATCCCCTCTGTGTCCTTATTTTCACAGCTGGGGGACCCAAGGAGACTTCACGACAACACACGCGCTTCCTGCGGTGAAGGTGAAGCTGTTCACGGAGAGCACGGGAGTGCTGGCCCTGGAGGACAAAGAGCTTGGAAGGGTAAGGAGATGCTGAGTTTAATAACGTTTCCTTCTGGCCCTGCTTTTCTAGAGAAATCTCTCCTGTACGGAAATATCTTTGGAGCACAACATGCTCTGCTTTTTTGCCAAGCTTCAGGAGGGAGGAAAAAAAAGCAAGCTTTCCACTGCTGGAAAGGAGAGCATCTCGCATGCTGTCTTTGTTGTGAGTTTTTAATGGCAGCATTTCAGCTGGCTGTGCCCGCACTCAGCAAAGGCAGAGGAGCTTGTGTGTGATATTGGCAGTCCGGAAAGCCTTAGAAGTTGCTTACGGAAATGGACATTCCTGAGGCAGAAAAGGGGATTATGCTGAAGCAGAAAGAGGGGATTTAAGTTTGGCAAGGGATTGTTAAGCTGCTCTCGTATCTGCTGAGCAGCCGGTGCACCATTTGAGCATTTGAAAGCACTGACTGCGGTACTCGCTGCAAAGGGCTGGAAATCCTGGCTCCCCTGGGGAACCTGGCTGAACTGGTGGCTTCAGCGGGGCTGGACTGGGGAGTGAAACATGGGAGTTCATTGCCCCCATCAGTGGTGTTAATAGCAAAGATTCCTGGGGTTCTGGCCACAGAGCCAACCTTCCGACTCCATCTCCCCCCCTCACCTGTGGTCCCTAAACCAGCACCCTGGGACTGCTGGCCCTCCATCACTACAGCTCACATCCCCAGAATATCTGCAGACAGCACTTTTCTGTAGCTTTGGGACACTTCAGTTCCTCTCCGTGGATTTTTTTTGTATAATATGTGTTGGCATAAGTGGCAGCAAACTCCTTGCCATGCCTTCCTCAGCTCTTCAGAGGTGTGAGATCAGCATGAGACCCCATGAAAATCAGATCAGGGTAAGAGTGGCTGCACCTTACACATGGACTTGGTACCCCCTATGTCACAGCTCAGCATGGCCTGAGCCATCTCCAGGAGCAACCTGGGCTCTGTCTGCCCAGCTCTGCAGTGCTCCTTGCCCTCTGCCCTGTCTGCATGGCTGTGGCCAAGAAAGCCTCTGATCCTGAGAGAAGCCTGAGTACGGTACTTCCAATTATGGACTAACCTGTTGGGATGTTTCTTGCTAACTCTATGGCTGCTTGTGAATTGACATAGGAGAGTCTGTGTTTATACAACAAAGTTGTATTTATCCTACCCATACAAGTGCCAAACGTTCTTTCAGGTCCCAGTGAGCTGTTGATTGAATTGATATCTTTATGGTGGATAGCGCTGCATGTGATTTTGTCCCATAATTTGTTCATTTTACCGATTTGTGTTTTCACATTCATGTAACAACCCTTTTTCTTGCACTTGAGAGACAGAAAAGCAAAGTCACCTCTTCTTTCCTTATCTCAATCTTCTCTTCAAAGGAAGTCACAGCCCCTTCAAACTCTCATCATCCACACCTCGATCCTTCCTTTCTCCCTGCCCTGCTCCTTTTCTCAGAAAAGAGGTGACCCCACTAGGTCTCACACTGAAGACCTCCACCTGCTTTGCTGCACAGCGTCATAATATTTTCAGGATTATTTTCAAAACCTTGTACTTCAAACAGCCCGATGCTCTGGTCTTTTGCCTGCAGCATGCTGAGCAGAGCTTTTCACCCAGCCGACCGTGATGCCATTCAGGGCTTTTTCCCCTGAGTGGTTACACCGGGTGTAGACCCACTTGCTTTGTAAGTCTTGTTTCCACTGGCAGCCATGAGCAGTGCTGACTTTGCTGGTCTTGGGAAGCAATTAGCTGTGCATGTTGTTCTGAGCAAGACGTCGGGCTCGAAAGCATCCCCTCTTGCCCTGAAATGCTGATGAGCCAGCCCTGCCAAGGCACTTTAATTCGCAGTCCAGCGGGAAGCAGTCCCTCAGCTCTGAGCTGCTGCGCTCTGAAGGACGTGGGCCAGCAGCGGCGAGCGCAGGGAGCCGGGCACTGATTTCCCCTGGCCCATGGCCACCAGTGCTCCCAGTTGGCCGAACTTCAGAGGGATGTTTGGTGTGCCCGCAGTGGCTGAGAGATGACGCGTGTCTGCTCAGGTTGCATCAGGATTTCTTTTTTAAGGGAAATAAAGAAACCGGGAGTGTGTTAAGCCCCTGGTTTAGTTGTTGGAATGAGTATGAACCTGTCTGCATGGAGAAAGAAGGGAGGTGAGTTTTATACACAAAAACACCCATGCTCAGCCGCCCTTTGAGGAGCGGCTTTGTGCTCTGCCAGGCCTGCACAATGCTCACTTTCTATTGCGAGGGGTAAGTTGGCAACTGGCCGGCACTCCTCATTTCACCACTTTTATCGAAGGGAGAGCTGGAAAACACTCCCAAGCTCTAAACTGCTGGATGGGCAGCTGAAGGCATGGGAATACATCCTGGCCCTATTGAAGGTGGTGGCAACGTTCCCATGGATTTCAGCCATGCCAAGACTTCATCCACTGAGAGCAAGGGGGGAAAGAGCCATGAATTACAACAACACTGAGCAAAGTTTGTGTGCCTTTTGATGAAAAAGAGTTAGAAATCAAAGTAGACAGCATCCCAAACACCCTGAGTGGCTGCTCCCTTGCTGAGAGGTGCGGGTTAGTGCTAGTCTATGTGTTTGCATGACCCTGCCTTGCAGTGGGGGTCCTTGGAGGGCGATCGGAATTTGGGTCCATTCATGTTTCTAACGCTCCCCCGCATGGAGGACTTACTTCTTCAGGATTTGCTTAAATGTGGTTTTTTTCTAAGCATGATGCAGCAGAGACTGGTGTAGAGCAGTTATCTGTGTAACTAATAACAGCTTCAGATTCCTGCCAGAGAAAGCATTAGTTCAGTTCAATAAAAGAAGCAATAAATAATGTTGATGAATAATGGTGAGGTCGGGAACCTACTGATGTTAACCTCAGCCTTTGGAGGAGGCAATAAAATCATTTTTAAAATCATTCATCAACGGGTAATAGTGTCAAGGCTTTTTTGGTGAAAAACAGCCCCTAGGTTGTTGACTCAGCAGTGAAGTTGAAGAGCAGAGGAATACAAGATTATAGCCTGGGATGGAGTTTGGCAGGAGCACGGACTAAGCATGAGTGGGCGATGAGTGGTGGAAGCACAGCAAATAACAAGGGTGAGTGCTGCCATTTGTAAAATAATTTGCTGCATAAAGGTTAATGGATTTAAAGGAAATTCATCTCACTACAGGACAGTGGAGACTTGAATGAATCTGTGCCAGTGAAAAAGCCACTTCTGAGGGTGAAAGCATCAGAAGAGGAATGGGCGTAGGAGGGAGAGGGCTAAACCACCTCAGAGGACACGAATGGAAACACCAGGAGTAAATGGTGGCTGTGGTGTGGCTCTGGGTGCACACTCATGTGGGACATGTCAGGGAGGCTGACTGAGTTGTACGAGGCTGAAAGTCGGGGATTGCAGTGGGCAACCTCAGCAACAACTTGGTGCTGGTTTGCTGCTCACAGCAGTTCCCCATCACACCAGGACTGGTTTACCTGGACACTTCCAAGTTCATTTACCACGGTCTTTCCTTAAATGATGGGAACCAATAATGCAGTTCTGCTCTGCACAGCCTCATGAATGATGGCATGGTAGGTAGAGGAGCTGAATAATATATGAACTAATCTCAAAATAATAAGCTGTGCTTTAAAAAAGCAATAAAAAGCCATCCTCACTGATGAGAATAGAAATCTCCAAGCTGACTTTTAGGGGAAAAAGTAGCTCATCCGAGATGATTTTTTTTTCCCCCATGAAAACCCATTTTGTGTATAATTTTTGCCTTTAACATTGTTCATTTTGATGCTTGCAGGTTGTTCTCCACCCTACTCCCAACAGCCCAAAGCAATCAGAGTGGCACAAAATGACTGTTTCCAAAAACTGCCCGGATCAAGACCTGAAGATCAAGCTTGCCGTGCGAATGGATAAACCTCAAAACATGAAGCACTCTGGGTAAATGCTTGTCTTGATCTGACCTGAATTTGTTTGTGCATTAGAAAATTTCTCTTTTTTAAGATTCTGGAAGAGAAACTCTTTCTCTCAAGTTCACAGGAGGTCAAAAGAAAGATAAATTTCAAATGGTATCAGTGCAGTTATTTATAATGCACTTTCCATATTCTTAGCATAGTCTTTTTTAATGCATATCAACCAAACAGTTTACATTTTAAACAGTATTCCTCAGGAAATTGCTAGGTTATTTCTTTTTCCTGTAAGGAAATAACAGGTGAACTACCTGAGTCTCTTATTGAGAATGATATCATTTCCTAAGTTATTCTATGTTTCTCTGTATTGACCTCTCAGTATTGAGACTGTACTGCCAGTGCACCTTCCACTTGAATTAAACTCCAGTGTGATCATTGTTATTTATGCAGAGATACACAGCACAATTAAAGAGCATTTGCCTGGAGTAGCATTAATGATAGGAAAGTTGAAAGGGAAACCTCTCCCCTCCAGATGTGAGTGTCAGAGGATCTGGGGCCATGGGATCCCCAACCACCACCCCTGGCATCGTCCACCTTTGTGCCACACAATTAGAAATTAGGTTGTCCTTGGGAAGATGTAGCATGACTTGGAGTTTTGTGGCTTAAACACTCACAAAGAGTATGATGGATCTCTTTTGGCATAGGGAGCCACTAGCATCACCTAAAATGAATTGTTTTTCTATGTAATGAGCCAGAACTAAAGGAATTATAATGATACATAAAGCATATTCATGCTGAATGTCCTTGTATTTGTTATTAGTCTGGTGCTGCCACTGGTTTTGCCAGTGTTTGTATTACAGTGTCACAGTGGCTACTTCATCACAGAGATTAAATGCTAATTCTAACATTAACTTTAAAACTTAATTCTTTCTTTGTTGAAAACAGTAAATTTACTCCTTCTTAGAAATTATTCCTTTTGCTTGAATATCTGTAGCTAAGCAATTTTTAGGAATCCTTAAGCTGTTCAGCGAAGTGACCTGGTTCAATCAGTCCAATGTATGCTGGGATCTTGGGTACTGGTTTTGATGCAGTGAGTATCCCTCTGTTTGACAGCTTCCCTCAGCCAAATGGTTTTGTGAAGGCTTAAAGCAACATTTGGGGTTTCTCTCCCTGGATTCTTCCATAGCTGATGTATTCCTCACCTGTCTGACCGTCTCGTAGCTATTTGGTGGCATTAAAGAGCTGAATTCTGAGCAAGTTGTCAAAGACAAAGAGGAAGTGGGAATTAATACTGTGTAACATTAAGGCTCTGGGAGCCTTTTTTGTCACTTTCTTTACAGGTTATTTTTTCAGGCTGCAAACAAACATATTAATGAATGCTGCTGAGCTTAGGAGTCTCCCAATTACTCCTGCTTCCACATTAACTTCAGTTCGTAGTTGTAAGGAAAACATACTGAAAAGCAAGAGAACAACCTACAGTACTGAATTCGCCTGTTCTTTTCTCCTAGGTATTTATGGGCCATTGGTAAAAATGTCTGGAAGAGATGGAAGAAACGGTTCTTTGTCCTGGTCCAGGTAACAGATTTAACTAGAAGTGATCTTAAATCACAACATGAAATATTTAAGTCTTTCCACTGGCCATTTTCAGTGCTGTGTAGTTGATACTGAGCTGTGGTTCTGCGTAGGGTGTCTGTTAAGTCATAGATTTTTATCTAAATATATACATTTTCTCAAGGATATCCCATTTGCAGACCTCTAGCCATGAGTTTCCTGGTGCACATGAATGCTTGGTGAAACGAAGAACCAATTTTAGTGAGGAATTAATGAGATGAGGAGGAAGCTCAGCCTGTCTTGGCTGAGGTACTTGGGTGCAAGTGCTCCCTTTTGCACCTCCAGGTAAAATTTGAAGTCCATTGATTTCCAGAAGTTTCATCACTGGTGATGTTAGAGTCAGTGTATAGTTCTTGACATTTATCTTGCCGTCGTGTCCGTTGCTGCCTCTCATTGTCTACAGCTCTCATCAACCATTTTGCAATGTCTTTCTTCCTTTTTCCTTTTTTCTTTTGTTCACTTTCTGCCCTCCCAGTTTCAGCAGACCTGTGTATGTGACCGTGGTTCAGAATTTCAAGAAAATTGGTGTGTCAGATCTTCCCTCACCATCCCAAGGGCAGCTGAAAGCACTACAGTGGCCACAGAAGTGTGGGGCCCCAGTTTGAGCAGCTCCATTTCACACCAACCTGATAAAGCCACAGAGTCCTCTTGGGTCCATCTCTCCCTCCTCTCTGGGTTCCCCAGGGTGTGTTGTCTCCAAGTATGAGAAATCAAAGCTTTGTGCAGGGTCTTGTGATAAAAGCAACACAGAGATGCTCTGATGGAGTAACACTTTCTTTATTCAACCCATTTTTTCAGGGTCAGGCTTGATGGGGCTCTGAGCAACCTGATCTAGTAACAGTGTCCCTCCTTACTTCAGGGGGTTGGACCAGATGATCTTTAAGGGTCCCTTCCAACCCTATACATTCTATGAACATGGGATCCAACTGAAATCTTGTGCCAGCACAGATCCACAGTGATCAAGTCAGAAGGTGAAACCTCACTGCTGATGAAGCAGATGGCAGGTCTGCTGCAGAGGGGCTGGGACTTCACCCATGTGTTAGAACAGAGATGGTGTAAACCAGGTGCACCATGCTCCACGTTGGGAGACATGCTTGTGTGCTGGCTTTCCTGTGCCAGTAAGGGGAGAACTCCATGCAGTCCATCTTCCACTTACACAGCTGGCTTTTCTGGTCCTAAATCACCTGGTATAAGCTGGTTAGTTGGTTTTGAGTTAATCATTACCCCCAGTTCAACTGTCTCAGTAGGAAGTTTAGTTGCATTCCCTGTTTGTCCCTCACTGCTGAACTATGTGGCAGATAAGAAAACCCATCCTGGGGAGGTAAAAGGGATTTATGATGTGCGTGAGCCATGTAAGTAGGAGCCTATTTGGAGAGACCATCTGAGTACCTAGTCCAATAACCAAGTGTGATCAGCAGCAACCATTTAAGTGCTCGTTTTGTACTCCAAATGGGGTCAAAATGGCCACGGAAGTTGAGGAGTTGGTGTAGAGCAGCCACAGGAGATGACTCTGTCTGCCCAAGCTGTATATTTAGATTCAGGTAGAAGTGATGGGTTTAGGATCTGTGTAATACATCCCTAAAGGTGTCTGGTTTGCAAACGCACCCTCCATGTAGGGACTGGCCAGGTCCCTGGTGAGGTGCAGTGCTTGACACCTCGCAGGAAACCCAGCGTCTTGCAGAGCTAGACCCATGGAGGTAAATCCCAAACTGCCTCCTGGGTTAGAAGCAGCAGAGGCCATAATTAAGGAAAAGCCTTTTGGGAATGTTGGCTATGACCCTGTTTTTGGGCAGGGATTGAGGAATTGCATTTCTCTGTATGCTTCCTTTATTATGTTCTGAAATTAAGATAAAAGTGCTGTGGCAGTCTCTAGTCACCTGTAGAGCAACTAGTATTGCTTTTCCCTGAGAGACGATCCATTCCTGTTAGACCAAGTTCTCAGCCCTCTTTTCCCTGTGAACAGGGAAAGCAAGAATACAAAGCAGAGAATCCTCTTTTCTAACATAGCGTCTCCCATAAATAAATCCATTGGTACTCTCCCGCACAGGGGTCTGCAGGTTTGGACATGGATTCTGTGTGGATTCTCTCTCAAGGAGCCTTTTTTCCGGCCGTTCTGTGTGATTGCAGTTACTTCTCTGGTTTTCAGTTGCTGTACATTCTTCAGCTTGCTGGGGAATTGAAGTTATTCCATGTTTTCTCATGTTACTAGGTCTGTATTCGTCAGCTGGCATGTAAGTGCAGAATTTGGCCAGGAAAGCAATTCATTTGAATAAGATGAGCAGACTTTTGCCCCCAGAGAGTCTCTGTAGCCCACCTCAGAAATTCCAGCTGCCACTGCAGCTTCTCTGTTATGTTACCGTTTGCTCAACATTTGGTGCAATGTAAAGTGTTCTGCCGTACATCAAATATAAACAAGAAACACTCTCTATGCAGTCCCTCAGATGTAGTTTGAGCATATTGAACATGTCAGCAGGCAATAAAGATGGAATAAAAATACTTTGCTGTCCGTATGTTTGTCATTTGCTTTTCATGCAATGCAAAGGATGGGTGCTGATACGAACAGGGATTGGCAGCAAAGGTGTTGATGTCCAGGATGCTCTGAACTCTGCTAAACCACAGACAGAAGGTAGCCCCCGCAGGAAGGTGAGCTGGCTCCGTTATGTAAAGAACAGACAAGGAGCAGCCCCCGTTTCAGGAGCTTGCTCATCAGCACCAGGCTCCTGCTTGAACTAGAACCGAGAGGTGGAGCCCAAAGCATGAATTTG
This sequence comes from Mesitornis unicolor, assembly GCF_000695765.1. Lineage (NCBI taxonomy): Eukaryota > Metazoa > Chordata > Aves > Mesitornithiformes > Mesitornithidae > Mesitornis > Mesitornis unicolor. The sequence continues at coordinate 111,443 of NW_010168245.1, read as the reverse complement.
GGATAGAGTGGTCTGGTCAGTCTGTGACACTGCCGAGAGGGCATTTAGATTAATAACTAAATGTTTCCTTTCTGATCCCTTGTCTCTGTCCCTTACTTGTAGCATCTGCTGTTGCAGCTCTGTCTCCTCTCCTGTCCATCCCATAGTAACCTCCTCCCCCTGGTCCTGTGCCCTCTCCTGCCCCTCTCTCCCCATTTCGGGGGGATGCAGCCTCAGTTCCTTCAGTGCTGTGAGGTGGTACCGCTCAGCCTTCTGCTACCAGCGGTTAAGAAATTCATGGTAATAAAAACTCAAACTCTTCATAACCTTCTAAACAAGGCACAAAGGTGCCAAACTGCATGGGCGGCACCAAGGAGGGAGGTGTTGATGGCAGTTTGTCTCTTTTGTGTCAGCGGTGCCTCGCCGCTGTGAACGAAGGCTTTGCGTGCGTATGTAGGAAAAGGAGCTCTGTGGGGAGCATTTCCACCGCTACTTGGCTTGTGTAAGCCCCAGAGAGAAGGGGAAAGGAGCAATAACTGCCTTGCAATTTGGGTGGAATAATCCCTCGCACCTTCTGTGTCTGTGTAGCTGCGAGGGTTGCACAGGAGTGAAGATGATTTGTTTGGGTGTAGTGGGTGAGAGCGGTTGGTTCCTTTGTGTGGTTTCTGGAACCGGGCCTCACCTCTCCAGCACGGGCGTTGCTGGGTGAGCTCGGTTTGGCCCCTCGGGAAGGTTTTCGGCTGGCAGAGCTGGTGCATGTGCTCCTCCAGCATGCACCCGCGCGTTAAGAGGGGATAGTTTTCTCTTTGAAATGAATCGCAGTCCTCTCTGCGCGCTGCCCACCCTTCTCGTAGACACCCTTTGAGATGAGCAGCAGAAGAGCAGAATACTGATTAGATGTAAATTACATGGCAGAGACTCGTTACTTGCCTAATTTTAAATCCTGAGATATGCAGCGTGAAAGTGATGGCAGAATATGGCCCTGAGCTTGGATGAAAATGGTCCGCAGCATCACAAGTGAGGAAAATGCTTCGTAAAGGCAACTGTAATGCCAGTGGCAGTGGTAAGCGAAAGCAATGGAGCAATTTAGGGCAAAGTCCTCTATGGCTGGTTAGGAAAGAAAATGTATGTCCATCGCAGATGTTTACGAGTGTTTCCTAAGTTGCTCTATCAGCTGCATATGAATTTCAGCCAGTTTGCCAATTAGACCCTAGATTGTGCAAACGCTGGGATTTTTGACAGAGCTTATATTAATTCTTTGCAAGGTCTGATGTGCTGTACCGGCAACACCACCATTGTTCTGGTGGATTTGCTGGCTTTGCGATAGGAGAATTCTTCTAATGATTCTTAAGGGCAAGTGCATTAATTACATTGAGGCTTCAGACTGAATCTGTTCTTCCCTTGTCATAACCCCGTTTCTGTGCTCTGGCAGCATATGGGAAGTAACACTCCATGGTACCTGGATGACATGTCTGCTGGGTAGCTGGAAGCGGTTTTCAGCTGATGGTGTCTGGTGGTGTTTGCAGAGTGCTGCTGGAACTGGATCAACTCTCTGCAGATTAAAACCAGTTGCAGTGCCTACGCCTGGATCTATTGTTCTGGTGACAGACTCCCTGAACTCAGTATAATTTAGACTAACAGTGACAGTTCATGCTTTCAGCAAAACTCAGCTGACTTGGGATAAAATCAAATGAACTAAGTGTTCAGGAACTCTGGATAACCAACAAAATTTGAGAATAATTCAGCAGAACGACAGGGTACTATACCAACGGTTCTAGACTGTGGTCCAAAAGTCAAGGTAAATGACCTGTAACTGGTCCTCATAATCTTATTAAATCGTATTTTCAGTAAGACCCCCCCTGAGAACTCAGCATAGGTGGTGATTCTTGAGAAACCTTGAGTCTTGATGATAAATAAAATATTTTGGGGAACTACTGGTTTAACAGATGCCTGCACGTCCCATCCGTACGCATGCAGGATGGCTTCCCATCACGCAGCCCTGCCCGAGGAGAACACGCACACACCTCCTGCTTGAAGGAAGAAGTTAGGACAACTGCCATGTACGGTTGTTTAGGGCTGAATGGATGTGCTGAGAAGTGAAAACTGTTGTTTTCACGGGATTTTTCTTTAAGCTAGATCATTTCCTCTGCTCATTTGTGTCAGGAAAGGGCTCGGGAGGCAACGTACAGCTGCAACCAGAGGACACGAGTCTCCCATCAAAGTAGAAAGCTGTATTACAGCTGGCAGTATCTTAGCACAGTTTCTCTCCCTTGGGACAAAATGCACGCTGTTAATCTAGGAAAGGTCCGTTTAAGAATTTAACCCAAGCGGGGCAGTGTTATGTCAACAGTGAGAAATGGGGAGGCGAGTGACTGAGCTCCGAGTGCAAGGGATGACAATTAACAGGTTTGAGCAGGATCCTGGGGAAAGTGGTGCTCACTAGAGCAGGAGTCTCTGGTGGAAAAGCAAGGACGAAGTCAGGACTGGTTAATACTATCTACTGTATTTATTAATCAGTTGGATTATATAGATGGTGACAGAATATGGTCCAGTGCCAAGAAAGTCAGATCTGATTTAGCAGCCTGGGAATAGTGAACTTTGGCATTTGTCTCCCACTGTCTGCTTCCCCTTTCCTGAATTTCTTTGTCTTTTCCTCTTTTTTCCCTACTTTCTTTTCCTTCTCTTCTTTTCTTTTGTCTCAAATTATTTCTCAAAATGTTTCCCCTTTTTTGTAATGAACCGTCCAAGGGCAGCCTTGGATTATTTCCCTTCTTTTAGTTTCACTCAGTTCGGCTTCCTTAGATGCTCCTTTCCTGGCCTTCGTCGAGTCCCTGGATGAAATCCCAGCTCCTTTGAGAGTTTGTCCCTCACTGGGCAGAATTTTCTCCTGTCTTCCTTCAGTTTCCTCTCTGAATCTGTGTTTTTTCCAATTACGCAAACCATTCATCTTGCCCATCCCATCTGCTCGCTCACTCTCTTGCTCAGCTATGGTTCAGTGTGAACTCAGCAGGCTGTAAGATTAATTTCTGCTATTAACTGTTTCACTTGTCTGGCCACTTCTAAGCTTCTACAGAAAGCAGGCTCTGTAAAGCACAATATTTTAGAGGACTGATGAAAGGCAAGCTGCTATCTCCACTTGACCCCACAGTGCTGTTCAGCAGCAAAGCGCGATCGTGACATACCGAGCTTTCTAAAATCGCTTCTTGTTGGGTTTTGCTTTACCGCTGCTCGTAAATGGAAGGAGCCACATTTCACTGATAGCCCAGGCATCAGCGTCTTGCTGACCCCAAGCAGTAGATGGTTCTGGCAGCAGGATAGGACAGACTGCACCAGTCCTTGAAGTCCATAGCTGGAGTTGTTGAGGTGCAGGCACTTTGCATGGCACCGCTGGCACCTTTTTCAAAGGCCATCGATAGCTATCTCCTCCCTTGAGCCTGATCCTGTCCTGGCTCCTGAGCACTCCTGAGCTCCAGACTTGAGCTGTGTGAGCAGAGAAGCAGCAGGACGTGAACCCAGATGAGTCCTGGCTCATTGCAGTTGTAGACCCACCTGTAGGTTTCTCTTAGAGGTCTTTTCTAATAACGGTGTAGAGCAGGTTTTTCCAAAGGAATCATGTGAATGTGAACAGGAGAGACCAATTTCCTTTGCCGGTGTCCCAGGATGGTTCTACCAGAGCCTACACAAGAGATATAAGCTCTGAAATACTTGTGTGTGTTTCCATGTGCTACGTTGTATTGCTATGGTTGGCTTATTGTTACGGATTAAGAACATTTTTGCAGTCCAAAGTTGAGAGGAATTATTTGTACATGAATAAAAACCTGAAATTCAGACCTCCTGTTTCAGGGTCAGAGAAGAAACTGAATTACTGAATGAATATTACCTGTTGCTACAGAGTGTACACTTCAGTGTTGTATTGTTGTGTTAATGTTTCCCATCAATGTCAGCGCAGTTAGCAGTGATTCATTCCAGGAATTAAATTTGTCGCCCAGTTCTGTAAGTTGAGGCTGTCTAACACAGAGAAACCAAATCCTCCCCGCTCAGATGAAATCTCTGGGATCTTACTGTAAATAAAGCCCATTCAGGAGTTTCTCCAGGAGGTGGCAGCAATATACTGCAAGTACCACTGAATGAACACTGCAGGAGTCGTCTGAATGTTGTGCTGTGGGGCTGGGTTATTTTTAGATGTCTTCGTGTTAATCTTTTTAATTTTTGTGTTGCCGGTACGATGGTATGCATTCAAAGTTCATAGCATGGAATATGCACTGGTGTGCTCCTGCTATTGGTCTGTTACTTGTCAATCTTTCGTCAGCGCTGGTAGTTTTAAGGAGGATGCAAAACGCTTAAAGCATCACTTTTAGTCTTCCTCCCACATATGTGTTAATGATAGGGTTTATTCTTAGGTGGCTTTTGGAGCTGTTCCTGGAGGAAGGCTCGGTGCAGGCAGGGCTGCCGAGAGCAGCCTGGCAGCACGCAGAAGCCCGTAGAGGGCAGCAAGATACCGAGCGCCGACTGGGAGGCGCTACACCAAGAGATGGGTCCCCTCACTTGAATAAATGACATTTTATTAGCGATAGATGCCACCAAAATAGGTGCTGCGTGTGTATTTGTAGCTGAGTGATTTGTCTGGAGTTTGGAGGAAAAATCCCCCCAGCCCAGCCGCTCGCCCGTCTTTCAGGATCTCTCCCGACTTCCAAAAAATGACGAGCGCGATCCATTGCCACCCACCAGAGTTTTAAAGTTTCCTCCAGAGGTCAAGAAAATGTCCAGACGAATAAAATTACGTCAGGCATCCAGGATGTGACACAATCTTAACAAAGTCATTTGAAATCATTTGACAGTAAATTTCCCCATGAGTTCCTAGCCTGGGGCACGGAGAATCCTCTCCTCTCCTCTCTTCCCTGGCCGAGCTCCTCGCCTACCATCCAGATTGCAGCACGCCGAGTACGCGCGGGGTCTTGATGCGGCCTGATGGGCTCCTAAAGGCGATTCGGGAGCCTGGCAGAGCCCCCGCAGCTGAGTCGGCTTCCGTCAAGAGCTTGACATTGAATGTATCGTGTCATGCAGATGGTACCTCAGAGGAGTGAGAGCTGCCATTTACAGCACTGATGACAACAACTGCCGAGATCAGTGGGATCTTAAGATTGCTTTAATATGACTGGCACCTAGCAATTTAGCTCACATTGTTTGTGACAGGGTGTCACTCTTGCACTTGTCTGGGGATGAATGATAGAGGGTTTTTAAAGCGTGGAGCTTCCTCTTCGGGAGGAAATTAAACCGCTGTATGTACTGATGCGGAGAATTAGATGCCTACATCAGCAGGGTGCATTAAGAGCTTTGCAAAACCCTGGTAAGAAGTTTAGACTATCTCATATGGGCAACGACCATCAAAATTACCCCGCTACCCCCAGCCCTTGTAAAGATGCCGTCAGCATGCGGCATGTATAAGCACTTTGGATTGCCTTGTGTCGTGATCACCCGGTGCCATCTTAGCTTTGTGATTTCCTTCAGGTTAGTCAATATACATTTGCTATGTGCAGCTACCGGGAGAAAAAAGCTGAACCTCAAGAGCTGCTGCAGCTCGACGGATACACTGTGGACTACACCGACCCGCAGCCAGGTACGGGGACCGACCGCTTGCTGCAGGGGCCGGTGCTCGCCGCGCTGCGTGCGCCTCCCAAACCCCAGTCCTCTCTCTCCCCTCCCTGCTTGCAGCTGAACTGTGATCAGCACTCTTATAAATATGTTTGTGTTTACACTGATCATTAGCTATGCATGACTTTACTATAAATAGATCTAAGGAATTGAGCTGGGAGTTGCACCAGAGGAGGGAAAGGCTCGTCTCTTCTGGGGAGCTGAAGTGCTTTAGACACTTAAATCCCAATGAAATTTGATTGTGAGCTGAATGCCTAAATCAAGTGGTGATCCTAACCTGTGCCTTCAGATTATATTCCCTAAACATGAGGTTAGCAGCTATGGCTGTCTTTATTGCAGAAAACATTTATGGCCCCAACCCAGCATTTTTGCCTGCCCCATTTTCTCTCTGATAGATGAAAGTGAGCAGAAGTGGCAGGATTAGAAAGCCCTGTGGTACCTGGAGGTACCTTGTTGTGTACATGGTGCTGAAACTCTTCTTCAAGTGCAGAAACACCACATTTCTTTCATTTTGGTGGGGCAATATGTTGCAAGTGGTGATCCTCACCATGCCCTGGATAACGCTATCCCCAGAGGAGATGAGGAAAGACACAGTGAGCTGGTTGTCAAGACCTCGATTCCAGGTTAATTCTGATGTTAGGGCGATGAGAAGATAAATGCTGAATCAGGGCAAAGACAGAAATAAGCCCATCACCCAAGCGCCTTCTGTGCAGAAATGGGAAATGGGAAACTCTAATGGGAAGCTTCCCACCACAGCACCTGCACAGTGGGGACTCTGAGTGAGAGAAGCAATCCCAGTGTTTTGGCCCATGTTTTGGTAATCACAGTGCAGGGGATGCCTGGGGACCTGGTGGGCTCTCTTACAGGTGAGTTTGGTGCAGGGAAGGGGATTGAGCTCACTCCAGAGCCAGGGACAGCGCGAGTTTGGCTGAGGAGACACCTGATGCAATGGGGGGTGGGAAGCTGGGGACATCCCCTGGCTGGCCTCAAAGTCTGCAAAACTCCCTTGTCGCTTCCTTTCCTGCCAGGTTTGGAGGGCGGCCGAGCATTCTTCAACGCTGTGAAGGAAGGAGACACAGTGATTTTTGCGAGTGACGATGAGCAGGACCGTATCCTGTGGGTCCAAGCCATGTACCGAGCCACTGGCCAGTCTCACAAACCTGTGCCGCCTACCCAAGTGCAAAAGCTAAATGCTAAAGGAGGAAATGTACCCCAGCTAGACGCCCCAATCTCTCAATTTTGTAAGTAAATAAGTTCTCCTAGAGAGCAGAAGTCTTAGATGGAAAGATTTTCTGCACTGATGTAAATCGATATCCGCACACGTGTTTCTGACTCCAAAATGAATTGTTTTCTTCATTATCATTAAGCTGCTTTTTACATCAGTGGATCCAGACCCAGTTAAGCTGTGTGTTTAGCACAACCAAACCCAAGAAACAGAACTCCTTGGGGAACTTGTCAATGAGTATTTTAAAGTGCAATACTTGATGGAGGAGAGACTGGGATCTGCGAGCCTGAGGCCCAGCTTGCTTCCTGCAGACGTGCGTTTCACCCCCGCACAATAAACTGCACACCCAGATCAGAGCGATTCATTAGCGCCATTAGCTGTCTATCAAGCGCATCACGTGCTCAGAACTACAGGTGCAAATCTTGCGAGTATGAAATGCACACACAAAAAGAGGTCTCCTGTTGAATATTCAACTGTAGGAAAACATATGGTATTTTTAACAGGTTGCTTTGCAGGCCAGTTAGATGTGAATTTAAAGCAATCATCTTTTAAGTCGTAGCTACGCTGCATGTCCTGTGCAGTTATACCCGGTTTGCTTAATTTGAAATTTAGAGCCATTTCTTTTGTCTTGCAAATGTAATTTGGTTATGAACCAGATGAATGCCTCCTCGCTCTTTTTTTTGAAGGTCTCAGTCGCACGTCTGGAGCCTCTTTGTTGTGTAACATGCAGCAGTGCCATTAGTTTCAGCAAAATTTAGGAACTGGTATCATAAAATGCACGTAAAGTAAGGAAAAGTGGTCAGTATTAGCAAATTCTCCTAATTAAAACAGATTTTAACATCTAAAACAGTCTCTGTAGAGCTGTTAGAGAGTATTTTGTTGCAAGGAACTCAGAAAACCTGCCCCTGTGCTTATCAATATCTTTTGACCGCCTTTTATATTGGTTTAACTTCGACATGTCAGCATTTATAGAAAATGACAACGCAAGACGTACATCTGTACCATAAGTGTTACAGCTGAAAACCTCTGCTTGCTGCTTCTTTCTTTTCGTTTTATCCTCCATGTGCCTGCATATTTTGGACTCCTTCTACCTTGCGTTGCTGCTGCTGTCAGTGAGGACGTAGCATGATGCGGTGTGGTAAACCCAGAGCCAGTGTTCTCCTCTCAGTGACCCTCATCCTCTTCATCCCAGTCAGGTCACCTCTGCCCGGGTTCTGGGATGTAGCAGACACAGGTCCTTCTGTGGCTGCTTTTTTACATGCTGAAAGCCTTCAAAGCGCAGAAGAGAGCAGCAGAGGGATGCTGCTTGTTTCTTCCTCTCCTAACAAGCGATGCTGTGTGGTTGGTGCAGAGAGGATGCGCTCTTGCTCATCCCAGCGTGGTCCCTGTGGCTGATGAGGGCAGTGAGACAATATCAGACTGGGAAATCGCCTTTCTCTCCAGGCTTCTCCCATCCCTGCAGGCATCAGACCTAAAGGTCTTTTCTGCTGGATAAATTCCTGATGTTTGCAAAGTTTTCACTCTGCCAGATTCATACGTGGGGACAGGTGAAGGGTCCCTTTCCCAGACACATCGTAATTGCCTGGCAGAAGCTGTACCAAAATCTGCCATGAGTTTGGGAAGGGAAAGGGGCTGTTTGGGGCCGTGGACCTTTGAGTGTGTTGTCCCCATGCACAGCCTGGCACTGTGTGCATGGGGAGAGCTGAGCCCTTCTGCTCAGGTTGCTGGGATGGAGAAGGGGCAGCTGGTTTGTCCTAGTCCATGCCTGGGAGCAGCCAAGTTGGTGACCGAGCCCAGGACTCCTCTCTGTGTGTAACCACAGCCCGGCACAGCTGCTGGAGACCTGTGCTCCTCCTGGCCCTGCAGACCTGCACGAGCCTGACTCTGCTCAAAGCTATAGAAAAGCCACAGGTTTGACCTTGCTTTTTCTATCTCTCTTCCCTGCCAGGAAGAAGGGATCCCTCATCCTGGCTTCTGGTGAAAACAGCTGAGATTTCACCCCCTGGTCCCTCCAGGGCATCAGAAGGGGTCAGGATCTGACCTCAGTTTCTGTCACTTGTTCTCGTGTCGATACCAGCTCCAAATCCAGATAATTTGGCTGGTTATTTTTTTTACACCACCACTCTCTTTCCATCCACAGTGTGTTTTCCCCATAGGCTGAGAAGCTTCAGGCTCCCCTTTTGCTGCAGGCACTGGGAAACTCTCTTGTTTGTGTTGTGCCAAAGTGTGGAAGGGGGAACCTATCAGCTACTCAGTCTGTTGATGGCCTGACCTGCTGCTTCAGCATCCTCTGGGCTTGTGCTCTGTCTTCACTCTTCTTTCCTCCTCCTCCCTTGGATCTAGATCCCTCTGAAAGCTCTTTGTGTGCAGGACCTTCATCCCACAGGAGGAGGAGGACAGCACGCCATGGTACACCCTCATCTCAACAGCAAGGCCTACTCATTTTTCATATTTCAACGTTTGTACGTGGCAATGCTCATTGCAGAAGTCATTGGGTGCAGCAGTTAAATAATCAGAAGCAGAAGTGAGTCATGCATGCCACACAAGATGGCTTATCGGGAGTCTTAAATGCACAAATACGCGTCTTAGCTCCTTCAGTCTTGAAATTCAAACGTATCAAGTATTGCATTTTTTAAAGGGTCTTGGTTTGTTATTGGGTTTTTTTGGCTTGGGTTTTTTTGTTTGTTTTTGGTTGTTGGTTTGGGGTTTTTTTTGCCTGCAGAAAGGTAAGGACTTTTGCAAGACATTTTATTCTTGTACATTTATCTTTATACCTGTCATATTTTTTGTGCTTATTAGAGGCTATGGTGAATGAGGATGTGCAAAGAAGTAAATGTTAAGCCATTTGACGAGTAACTGTTGTTAGAGCTTCCATGTCGTAGCAGTCCAAGACGGCACACGCGCATGCATGCATGTGCAGAGAGAATCCAGCCCTCCAACCCTGTGCTGGAGCTGTCTGTTCCAGGGAAACTTGAGAAGAAACACATTTTGCTGTTGAGGAAACTTGGTAGAAAGACTGAATTCATTTGGTTTTCCCACCTCTTTTGACTTGGTAAACACAAACTTCGAGCAGCGCTCAAATTCTCATCCATAGTTCAATAGCGGCACTTGACTTGGAAGTAAACAGACAGCTCCGAACCAGGGTGGAGTTTCTTTTATTTGCAATTTAAGTACTGAAAAAAATAGATCCTGCTATTCATTAATTTTTGTATGACTCTACAATCCCTTTTATGTGGGTGAACGGTACCTGTTAGAGCGAAAAGTTTTGCTTTTTTTTATTTTGCTACAATTTGAAAGAAGACCTCCATTCACGCAAAGCTGTGCTTTTCTCCAATGTTCGCATTATAAAAGAAAAAACCCAAAACTGTTCTTGTTTACTGTTGAAGTCATGCACAGTATTACAGTCAATAATGCTGCCAATACATACTACACCTTTTGGCAATATTTAAGCTTCATAAAAGTGGTCACTTGTCTGAAAGCACCAATCTTTGTTCGTTCTGTGTTAGTGATGCATCAAACAAAATTCCCAAACGTGCTCAACGTTCTTTTTTTTTTTCTTTAAACCCTTTTCTTTTATCATGAAAGATTGGTCCATACTTGTTTTACGTATCACTTGTGGTTATATTTCTTTTTTAATGTCTGTTTATATTTAATGGCTGTTAATCACACCATGTACAAAAAGTCGGTTGTTTTGAGAATTTGTAATGATTTGTTCCCCCATAACAAGTAGCGAGGTTTATTGAGCTGCTTAAGAAATTTTCAGCTGTAAGTGGTTTCTTTTTTTGGTTGGTTTGATTTTCTTTAAGTTTTTTCTTCATTCTTTGCTTGAACCCAAATATTTAGCTGCTAGGTTAGGGCTCCTGTCTGCTTTCCTGAGCCTTGTTGCTAGTCTTTATGTTATTCTGGTTTGTTCCTTCTTACCCTGCTAACTTCTAGCTGGACTCAAGGGTAAGTGCTTCCCTGTAGCTAGCACAGCTCAGATAATCAGACTAGATTATCTGACATATGCAATGTGCTTTTTTTTTCTCTTAAATCTTTCTCATGTTTAGATCTTGTAGTACAAACTTTCCATGTTATTTTCCTGAATTGAGGTTTGAAATGTAAGTTTCCATACTGAAATTAGGATGCATGTGATGTTTGCATAATTGCCTTCTCTCCCTGGCTTTCACATTGGCATCAAGTGATCCTCTTAGTAAAGCCAACCATTAACATTTCTATTTTTTCATTCCAAGATGTAAATATTAATTAACATCACAATAAAACTGTAAATAATACCTTCTTTTGTTTCATGGAATTTACATCTAGTTGACTGCTTCCTGCCTGAAAACAGATCATTTTGCACTCTGACAATATCCTTTCTTTCCCTGCCGATGATTAGCGTGGTGCAGCGCACCAGCGCGTGGGGCTAACCGTGGACACCTCAGAGCATAGAAAGGTAGGGCAGGAGACCCAGAGAGACCTAGATGAGGTGCAGGACTCTGCAGGAGACCCCCCAAAAATCCCCCTCCGCACATGCTGTGTGAAAACGAGCCCGAGTCGTCAGGGTTTGGTAGTTCCCTCTCCCATAAACTCTATAGGGGATGATTTTGGCAGCAGGCGGCAGCTCCCTGGGTCACCCCAGGTCTGGAGAGGCTGACCTGCTCTGACTTAAATACGTTAGTCACGGTGGGGTGCTGCTTTTTCCCCAAATTATCGTAAATTTACATTTAGTGTGGGTCTCAATCACCAATCAAAGCAATGCTTGCCAAAGAATAAGCCAGGGGAATTACTATTTTACCTTTTCCCCCTGGAATACCTACTTTGAAAAAGATAAAAGCCCCAACTTGTGCCGCAGAAGAGCTTCCCCTTAGTCTTTGTTCAGCCTTAAATACAGAGTACAAATAAATAAAAGGAATCCTTTTTTGGTGTTAAAAGCTGCTTCTGTAATACCTGGTGAGTGCCTGCGTTCCTTAGGAGGGAATAGCATCAGTGGGTCATGAGAGCTGGCAAATATGTATCCAGAGTATCTGAATGCAATTATGAGAAGGAACAGGCGGTGTCATCCCTCCTGGCCATCAAACAAGACTCCTTTTTTCCTTCTTCCTCCTTTTGTTTCTTTTTTCTTCTTTTTTTCTTCTCCTGTGTGTGAGTATGTGCGTGTGTGTATAAATATACCCCTGGGTAGCAGGCAGAATTCCTTCTCAGCAGACACTTTCTTTTTTCTTTCTCTTTTTTTGTGTTCTAAATGTTTGGATTTCCAAAGAGGATTCTTATCAGACTTAACCGCAAATCAAAAAACAAACAAACAAACAAAAAGTTGAATTTGCTGGAAATACAGATTTTTGCCACTTTGAAAGAAAGAAAGAAAGAGTGAATGAATGAATGAACTTGGGTCTGGCAACATTACATGTATTTGCACTACAATGCATTGCTATCCTGTTAGATTATTAGTTTTGTGCTTTAATTGCTTTTTTTTTTTTTTTTAGATAGTTAGAGATATCATGAGAACGCTGCTGTGTCTTCTGTATTGTCAACTTGCAGATGCTTCATTGCAGGA
>NW_010168245.1:91224-99020 GCF_000695765.1 Mesitornis unicolor | reverse complement strand
AGGAATGCAGAATTAAAATGTTGATTCAGTTCTCACATAACTTGCATGAATTTATAACTAGCCTGTAAATCACTTCTACGTCCTTTAAGGAGCCTGGGACTCTGACTTACGAAATACAAATTCACAGGTTTCCGCAGTCATCCAATTCAAAATATTTTTAAATAGTGATAAAAATGCTGTGAAACAATGTTTTCTATTATAAATAGCTGTTCTAAAACTGTGTTTTTAACTTGCCACACAAGGAATTATGTAAGTGCATACTACAAATTCTTATTCATTTAGCTACCAAACCTTAGATAACTTAGATTTCAAATCAGTGCCTAGTGGGTCTGGTGATTTTCAGGAACATTCGTAACCGTTCATTAAAATTGTAACTCGAGCAGAAAAGAATTTGTTTGCAGCAGGGGAAAAAGCCATAAAACACAGGAATAAACAGCCAAATAAACGTAAAGCTATCCTCTAACACGGAATAATATGAGGAAACATAAAGAGCTCGGATCTCCAGCCGAGAGGCGAGTTGAGCCTGCTGCACAGCACGGCTCGCAGCGAGGAGGAGGAGGATTGCAGACCCCGCACACACACACAGCACTTTTGGGAGGTGGCGGTGCCACGGTGCAGGGCGAGGAGGGGGCTCGGTAAGTCCCCAGCCAGCACTGCCAGCTCCCAAACAACAGCCTGGCAGCTGAAGTCCCGGCATGGTTGGGTTTAATCCCCCCCCACAGAACACCGGTGTTTGCTATTAAAGCCTCTCGCTCCACACGGCCGAACAAAACGAGGTTTCTAGGCACTTCCCCGGGTGTTGCTTTCCAAGCCACAGCCCAAGCATCTCCGTTAGCTCTGCCGAACCGGCGGGAGCAGGAGGGGACCCCGCATCCCTCCATGGCAGGTTACGGTGGGCACGCCATGGCCGGCGAGCATCGCGTAGGCTGGAAAACTTCTCCCGCATTGCCCAGCCAGGCCAGCAAAGAGTTTTCTAGAAATATCTGTAAATGAATAGCTGCCATCAATCATTGTCATTCCTTTATTTCATGTCTCCTGATGAGGTTGACTAGTGTCATTGTTTGTTACTGTCCAAACCACATCTTCATTCTTGTAATGTCAAGCAGATATGACAAGCACACATTTTCCAGATGAGTAAGATACAAAGTCACCTTTTAATTTACAGTTGTTTGGTTTTTTTTGTTTGTTGGTTTTGTTGGGTTTTTTTTAATAAGCAAACGTGTCGTAAAATTCACTGGATGTTCGGTTGCCTTTGGTACTAAAGCAAAGTCACTCATTAACAAAAAGAAATAAATCTGCAGTAAGAAATTCTTACAATAAAATGGCTACCTAAAGCCTTTTATAACAAGAATTCTTTTATGGAGCTTGTCCCCCGCTATTAACTTCACCGCTCTCAGAGCAAAATCTGCCAAAATTATTGCTGGAGCAAAAGAAATGCAGAAGGCAGGGAAATACATTTAAAAAAAAAAAAAGAATGAGAGATTTGACTGTTTTGTCTCTTCCTTTTTAAATAGCAGTTAAATAAAGAGAAATACGGCCCTCAGAGGACCCAAAGGTGGGACAGTCCTTTGGTTGTCATTACTGTTGTTGTTTTGGTGTTGAAATCTTTGCGTTCCCGACACTGGCAGATTTTTAAGACTCTGATTTCAAACACTTGTAGGGAGTGTGTGTGTGACGGGGGGCTCATTAATGGAGTCAGCGTAAAATGGAAACTGGATAAAAATGAACGAAACAAACCCGGCAGCAGGAAAAAAAAAAAAAAGACCGTAGTGTAGGTGACCAAGTGCAATAGAAAAGACCAGAGTCTGCAGTTTTCCAGAAGAAAGGTTCGTGCAGTCTCCGCTGCCAATTTACCTCCGCTGGCAGCCGCCCTGCAGACCACCATCGAACACCTTTCAGCCGCGGTTGTGTGCAGCTTGTCTAAATATGTAAGATAACTTTTGTGGGCCCGCAGCAGCATTTTGGCTGGAACCCCGAACAAAGAAGCGCCAGCGAGCTTGGCACGGCACCTTGGAAGGGATTGTAAATTACTGGAGCATCATATAACTTTCTTTCTCTGGTTTCTCCTTTCTTTTTAGCTGGAATAACGGAGCAGGGTCAAAAAAGCAACCGTATTTGACTGAAACAAGTCATTTAAAGTACTTGCGAATTAGCTGTACAGTTTGGCTGTGAATATTAGCCATTCTCATTTTGTAGTTTGTTTAAAATCTCATTCAAACTGTACAAGCCATTTTGAAGGAGGGTAGATTACACATAAAACTTACTGCATATGCAGATGTTGGCGTTATTGTAAATCCCAGATCAGCTATCTGGAGCAGAGGAACAATATATTTAGACTTATCCTTTTCTTTTTTTATTGCCAAGGAAGTTTAACACTTTCAGTATAATTTGATTCCTAAATTTCATTTTTAAAAGCAAGCCCACGGGAAAAATCAAAATGCAAAAACAAATTGCAAGTTGCACAGCATGTTTATTTTCTAACAATTAATGAAGGGAAGCCGAGTTCAGTGTAGGATTGTCCTTTTTAACCTGCTCCCGGTTACTCTTAAGAATTTTAAGCCTCTGGCCCAGAGCAGATATTCTGTTAAAGAGAAATACTTGTGTGTATTCCCATCCTCCAAAGACATCTCTGGTTCAGAGCACGCCAGCTTTATGACTTGGGTGCGTGGCTGCAGGGAGAGCTGTGCCCGCCCATCTTCCTTCCCATGGCAGAAAACCACCTTTTAAACCAGCAACCCAGCAGAAGTCCTGCAGCTCCTACTTCTTATGGTCACTCGAGTCACACAGTGCTGTGTCAGATGCCTCTCCCTTTGGGTGGTTGTTGAGATTTGAGGCAAATGGGTTTCCGAGCAGGCACCCAAGGGGATGCTCAGTAAGATGTGGTTTCAAAGTGATGAATGGAAGTAAAATTGCCCCCAACTGGGGACAGTCGTGAAGGCCATTTAAGCACCGTGTCTGTTCTCACACTTGGCAGGGAACTGTCTGTGCCCCTGCCTTGGGCAGGGAGACCTTAAAAATGCCCAGCAGAGCCTCAGCTGGTCCACACCAACCAAAGGTCTGCTCTGTGTCCACCTCGCTCAGAGAACATTAAGTGGGAAAGAGCCTGTTAGTTTGGAGTAAAAAATATTCATTTCAAACATGCTTTCTAGCACATCTGCTCAAAAAAGTTCACCAGCGAAAGGGCTAGAGGACTCTTCAAATTTCCAGCTGATTTACTCAGCTCTCAGAGCCTCGTTGGCTGAGCAGGAGGATTGACAGTGTATCAGGGCTCCTAATTGAAAAGTAATAAAATCTCTGAGCGAAGCTGGCAAATGAAGGCCTCCAGCCAATTTGTCAGCTTGCAGTCAACTCAGAGGAGCCGGGTAGAGCAGCAAGCCATTAAAAATAGCCTGATAATATCTGTTAAAACATTTTGTGGGTGCTAGGGATGGATTTGAAAACAGCATAGACGAACTCTTTGGAAGTGAACTCAATCAGATCAATCTTGGCCCAGAGGGAAGAGACGAGGGGCCAGAAAGCTGCCAGAACAAACAGGAGCCAGCCCGTGTCAGGACCCCTGGGGATGGGTGGGCTTCACACCCCATGCCCAGGGATGCTGGAGAGGTGCTGAGGAGGTGACGTGCTCCTTGGGGAGGTTGTCTCTGTCCCCCGAGCCAGCCCTCGCGCTGCCGCATTGCTCGGCACCGGCTGCTTCTGTCCCCGCGCTGAATGCACGGAGACACCGGTGGAGATGGAGGGGGTGTTTTGGGACTAGGGAGGGAGGCAGCAGGACCCAATATGGGGCAAAACAGGGGAGCAGACCCTCAAAAATTAACCAGCTGTAGGGAAAAAATCAGTGTTTATTCGGCAGGGTTTAAATGAGGAAAATTGCCAGCTAGTGCTGAATTAAGTAATGCTAGCAGCTGATTGAAATGTTACATGTTCTAATTTGTCTGATTTCTTTCCAGTGGGTGATGTTATTTATATAGTTTGTATATAGCTGACAACAGACTATACAGAAAATGTAAAGATTGCTTCCAATGATCAGTAATATCTGAGAGCACAGACATGAACGAGGTATTTAGGAAGACATGTCATCCTTCACAGCTTAATGTTAAATACTAAAATGTATTAAAAATAACACTCTGTCATTATCATTTAAAGCTCCTTTTATTCTTTTTTTAATTTTTGTTTTTAATTAAGGATTTTTGTTTCTTCTGGTAAAGAGGGATTTTGTTTTAAAACAAATACAGTTACCATATACTACTATTGCGGAAAACTGCATTTTTGTGTCCTTTCAGCCACATTGTTTCAAGGCCACCCAGTTCCCCTAGGAGGCTATAAACAGGGGAAGGATTTAAATCCTATTCTCTTTGTGGAGGATTTGGCAAGGACCCACATAGTAGGAAGCTGAGCACGGACAAAACCAAGTGAAAGGTGTCCTTTAATTCCCCGGCCGCTGGTAGAACAAAGCCCGCTCCCAGCAGGGTCCCGGCTGGCCGCACCCAGGCCGGCTCAGCGGCTTCGTTTCAACTGCTGAATTCGGTGTATTTTTAGTTAACCACGTTGAGATTAATTAATTAGCCTCTAGGAGTTAGCGCCCGTAAACGTCACCCAAAGCAGAGAGGTGTGAAGACGTTGAGGCTGTTAATTCACCCAAAAAATGGCAGCTCCTAATCCAGGCAGGGGAAATTCGGCCCCTCCATCGGGATGACTGGCAGCACTTTCGGGTTACTGCCTCAATGACAACAAACTATATCTCAATTTAACTTCTTAGCGATGCTTAAAGGAGCATCTTTTTATTTCAGTGAGGTTGCATTTAAAGTTGCCATTAGGAAAAATAATTGCCATGAGGAGACAAACATTGGCATTTGGATAAAGAGCAGCGTAACTGGTCTGATACCTAGAAAACCTAGTAAATGTAGAGAAAAATGCTACAGCTATAACTTCATTAGAATGGCAGAATCTATTATAATTAACCACAACTATCTAAATAGGAGCTAATTTACTTACGTGAGCCAAAATTCTGTTAACTCATACCGTACTGTAAGCTACACAGCAAGGTCTTGGGTTTGTGTTCTGGTTTAAAGTACAGAATAAATGCACTATAATGAGCAGTTGACAAGATGTTAATTCTAAATTCTTTTGCCTAAATGCAATAAGATAGTCCATAACTGATGCAAGTTGACAATGGGAGGTGAAAAGTGTACTGTATAGCCTGCAAAAAGAGAAGTTAATGGCAATGTAGAGAAGAGGAGATATTTAGCTTTCATGCTTCATACTGTATATTTTTTTCTGTTGTATTTGTCAACTAAAATGTCTTATATCTCTCTAAATGGTGTCTTTCTCTATATGTATAAATGAACAGATGCAGATAGAGCTCAAAAGCATGGCATGGATGAATTTATCTCTTCCAATCCCTGTAACTTTGACCACGCTTCACTCTTTGAGATGGTTCAGCGCCTCACTTTGGACCACAGACTTAATGATTCCTATTCTTGTCTGGCAAGTATATTCTTTGGTCTCTAGTGATATAAACATCGAGCAGCAAAGTCAAAGCTAGTGCGAGTGGGGGATAATCCCCCTGTTGCTGGAAGATTGACCTCTGTTTACAACCAGGTTTGAATTTGGCCCAGAAGTATTTTCTTTTGAGAGGCTACCTGCAGTGAACTGACTGCTGTTCTTCTCCAGTTGCACTGTCTGTATCATTTCTGTTTGCAATGCTTAAAATGTTTCTTCCCGCAAAGCCAAACGCCAGTGTGGGGATGTGAAGTAGAGAGCAGTGTTTTGCAGCCTCCCATGCTGCCTTCCAGAGGCTTCTGGATGAAAGAACAGGGGAAAGATCATGCTCTGGTACAACCTCCCATGTCGGTGGAGTCCCACCAGGAATTACTGTGGCCCAGCTTTGTGTCTCTTTATGAGCAGGGATCCCGAGCAGGTAACGGATGGAACCAGGTGGGCGACTGCAGGGATGCAGTCTCGTGCCTATCCTGATGATCCTCATGAGCACAGGTTGCAGCTCTCTGCCCACTGCTGTGTAACCTGGTCTATAGGGCAGTGGCACTGAGATGCTCCAGGACAGGTTGTAGCCTTTGCCTGTGGTCTCAGGTACTGTGAGGGTTTAAATTATAAATAACCTTTAACAATACCACTTGAGCAATTAATTTTTAGCAGTTTTGGTAAGGAGGATGAGGAGGCTCTTAGCTTTTGAGAAAACAACAGGATGAAGCCTTTCTAGAGGGGTCTGAAATGGAGATCCTGTCCTGAACATGGCATGGGACAGATCCTGACCTGCTGCCCTCCTAGTACTGCACAGAAACCTCCACACTGGTGTCATGGTGGACTTCTTCAGCAGAAGGACCACGCCATGCTGACAGCCTTCATCTTTTGCCAGCTGTGCAGTCCCTAGAGCCGGGGCTCCTGAGTGCTTTGCTGTTAAAGGCAGCAACCTGGGAACACAACAGTTGGCGGTGGGGCCGTCAGTCTCAAATCCTGCCCTCCATGTCCCCCTCCACCATGGTGCTCCTCTCATCTCCTCTGCTCCTTGCACCACATGCAAGGGCTGATCTCCTCAGAAAGGCTAAGATCCAGTCAGTGCCATTAGTGGCAGTGAGTTGTCACCTTCCCGATGGGAGGCAGGGCTAGGAGGAACGGTTGTGGACGTCCCCTGAGGTAAGGATGGGGTGGGGGAAGGCTGCAGCGTGCACTTTACTCGCAGGTACCCAAGTGGTACACGTAGGCTTGGTGGGAGCATTGTCAGACCTGCAGCAGGTTTCTCACCGGCTCCATCGAGGTGTTTGCTCCGGCAGGCAGTGAATTTGGCATGCAGCTTCTGCTCCCCACGCATGGCTGACCCTAGGAAGCCCATCCCCATCCATGCATGTCTGACTGGTTGGCTTGCAGCTGGTTTGTCTCTGTGCAGTCTCGGGCCTGGTGAGAGAGCGGTGGCCATTGAATTAAGTTCAAGGAGAGGTGCAAGGCTGTCACTGAAAATGACTAACAATGTTTCTCTTCAAGAAACCCACCAGCCACACTTCTGCTTGTTATTGAGCTGTTTAAGCCCTTGCTAGAAGCTACTGGAGTGGTGGAGCTCCCCTCAGCAGCAAGACTTGTGCCTCTTCAGAGCAGAGCATCACCAATTAACCACCTACTTCCAAATATCCATTGCAGAGTTGTATAATGAAGAGAATAATGGGCTGTGTTCACCTACACTTGGATTTCACAGTACTTATTTTCATATGGTTTTATCCTGATTATGGCGTAAAAGAACAGACTTACCTCAAAATTTTGAGTTCAGCTGCACAGAGCTCCCATTGCTCTTGCTATGTCTGTGGGACGTTGGTGATACCACTGCAGTGGCTTGCCTGGAGGAGCCGTGAGCCCGTGGTAAACCTGCCCTGCCTGCTCTGTGTGCCGCTGGGCGGTTGTTATTCTCCCTACAGGACATTCCCATGCAAGGTCCTGTGGAGGTTTGCCTATTCATGCCTCTTCTTGTGTTCAAATGTGGCTGTGGAGGTGCCAGGGAAGACTTACCCTTACAGATGCTGTGGCTTACCCCGACACAGAGGATAACTCGGCGTCTCCTCCTTTCCGTAGAACCAGGTTAAACAACGTAATTGCGAGCCCACTCGCTGGCTGAGCCAGGCATCCCTATGAAAACAAACAGGCTGGCTGACTAATCTCAGCTATGGCAGAAGTGATGTTTGCTGGCAGAAAGCACCGTGCTGGGGAAGTGGAAGAGCATTGTCTGCATCACTTGCCCATCGTCCACAACCTGGTAGCACAGTTGCATTCACAGCTCTTCCTGGACTTTCGGG
>NW_010168245.1:83336-91214 GCF_000695765.1 Mesitornis unicolor | reverse complement strand
TCTTTCAGCTTAGCATGGACCCCACACTTCATTCCTTTCTGCGTGGCCATGTGCGTTATTTGCCCTTCAACTCCTTCCAAGACGTCCCAACCTGCTGCCTGCATCCGGCTCGTGCAGCTGGGTCCGTGTTGGAGCTGTATTTCCCATGGTATGGCAGCATTCCTGGGCTTCACATAATGCAGCACGGCAAGTACCGAGGAAAAGTCGTCTTCCCAAGCGCCCTGCTTAGCTGAGATGATGTGGAGGAGTCCTATTAAGAGGTCCATGAAGCAGGCTACCAAAATTAAATTGTTCTGGTTTACCTATGGTAGATGAGAAAATACAGCTACTGGAAAGTGAAAGTTTTCCCTCAATACCCCTGTTTTTTTGCAAAAGCTGCCTTTACCATTAGAAAAATCACCAGTGATTCACCAACCCTGACCAAGCCTTGTTTTACCCAGCTTCAGAGCTCCTGTCACACTCCCCTGGGACACGTGTCCCCTTCTCGATGAGTGTTGAACACGGTCAGCTGAGCTCCCTGTGCTCCACAGCCTTCCTCCAATGTCCCCTCCAGGTTTCCTCATGCCGTTGAAGGCCATCTGGGAGACCAAGCCGAGCTCCCCGAGCTGTGCTGGGGTGAGACACACGGTGTGTCACTGCTATCAGCTGCGATTGCCAGCCTGGCTGGTTGTCAGCTGGTTGCGCCAGGCAGATCTTCATCAAGAGCCAGGATCTGGGGAATTTGTCTAAATACCACCTTTCATCAAACCTTAGAATTTTTCTGGCGCTGTGGGGAGCAGCATTTACTGCTCCTTTGGAGCCCTGCTCAGCAGCAGGTTTTTTATTTCCTACCTCTGCTGTGCAAAAGGAGGCCACCTGGTCCTCCTGGGCTCTGGATCCTGCCCATGTTCTCATGAGGTATGAGGCTCACTGCTGAGCCTCTGAGCTTCTGCTCGGGCTTCACATCATGAAGCCGTGGCAATGATCCTGAGTGTGTGCCCCCATCCCTCCTGTCCACCTGAGGACCAGCACTTCTCAGTCGCTGGTGCAGGGGAGCAATGTTGGGTGGAATCACTGGGCCCAGCCTCCTGCTTCCTTCACCCCAAGCTCTGGCTTTGATACCTGGCTCCAGTGAAATTAGTGCCAGCCTTCCCATTGGTGTCAGTAGGGCCCAGATTTCACCCCATAGCAAGGACTGGCTCCTGTATTAGATGAATGTAATGATTGCAACTGCATTTCTGCCCCAGTAACCAAATTCACACATCTTTCTATCGCATTTCTATATTTTTACCATGCCTGATTGCCAAAGACTTGTGTGGAGAGAGGCAAGGTGAAGAGACAGTTCAAGGATGTAACAAACAGGCAACGTAAAGAAATCCAGAATCAGGCATAATACCTCCAACCAAAAAGCAAACAAAAATACTGTTAAAAGCGGTGAAGGCAAATACACCCCTCCCAAAAAATAGCCTTCCAGAGGGCCGTCCCATCTGCATTGTTCTGTGTCTTCATTTTGAAATGTGCACTTCTAGTGATCCCAGCACTGTAGCTACTCCCTATATCTATCATTTTCCCCTCATTATTTTAATTCTTTTCTCAATCTGTTTTGGAGTTGGCCCAATAAGGATGAGCAAATCCTTCTCTATGTCTTTGAGCTCTTAATTGATATTTCTTCAACTCTTTTCAAAGCAGCTATTTTGGCATCTAGAAAAGATTTGGTGTCATCTGAGTGGTAGAAAATATATTTTAATCTTTCACAGCAGTGTTGTTTCTAAGATGTAGCATTTGGGGTAACAGATGGGGTGGCAAAGAAGTTGCCTATAGGGGCAGTGCTCTGCCTCAACTACTCTCCCGCCCGCTGCAGGAACTTTTCAATTAAACGATGAAAGATTTTGCAGCTTGATGCATTCCAGAGCTGCGTCTTAGCAATTGTTTAGCACCCAAATTTCCATGTAAATATTGACGGTTTTGCAGCATTTTGAAAAGCAATCTACAAGAATATTCCTGTTCTCGCTAGCGCCTTCCCCCAAGGCAGAGGCGCACTCCGATTCGGCTGTCCCGGGACATTCACCAGAGCTGTCCCCCTGCAGGGAAGGGCATCCTCTTCGGCCACACGGACGTTACAGCACAAGCCATGTGTCACCAGGCCCTCAGGACTGGCAGAAATAGTCTGAGGTTTCTGGATGTGTAAAGAAACCCTGCTCACGAGCAGAGCTTCCCTTTGCTTTGATGCCGAGGAGGTGGACGATGGCAGAGCCCCTCGCCAGCGATGCACAATGAAGATGATGGGAAACGTCCCTTTCTGATGCTGTGGAGCAGCTGCCTTCCTCCGTCTGCAGGACCTTCCTACCTGCCAGCTGCAAGAGAAGTCATTTTTCAGTGTAATCCTCCATGCTCTCGCCCAGATCAGTCTTCTTGCTGCTGGCCGAATGTACAATCCCATCCCCGAAATGAGATTACTGTTTCACACTGATAACCAAACCTTTGTCATCTCTTAAAGATGTCTCTATTTCTTTCTTTCTTTTTTTTTCTTTTTTTTTTTTTGCTAGGCACTGACATGAACTGGCCTAACTTTCAGCATTTTAAATGACATTTCCCTTGAACGGTAGCACAATATGTTTTTGTTAACAGTTGCACTCAGTATACGCTGTGTTTGGGTGATGATATACAGACTGTATTGTTTAAGAGTGACCTCTCTCCTTTTTCCTTAACGTAGCCTTAGGTTTGTATTTCTTTTATTAGAACAGTTGACCACTGCACCTCCAAGTCTGATAGCCTTTGTGTTTAATAACTCATATTTAAAATCAAGTCTCTTTATTTCTAAACAGGGCTGGTTTAGTCCTGGCCAGGTCTTTGTGCTAGATGAGTATTGTGCACGTAATGGAGTGAGAGGCTGTCACAGACATCTCTGCTACCTCAGAGATTTGCTAGAGCGCGCAGAAAACGGAGCTATGATTGACCCCACCTTACTTCACTACAGCTTTGCGTTTTGTGCATCACATGTTCATGGCAACAGGTAAGGAATTCTTCTTGGCTAGCAGCTCCCTGCCAGCAAGGGATGACTTTGTCAAATATAGGTTTCTTTGGATAATGCACAACCGTCCCCAATTTGTTTTCACAGTGGATGTTTGGCAGCAGCGCTTCTAGTGGCATAGCCGGTTTGTTTGTTTGTTTCGTTGCTTGTTTAATGTAAGCAATAAAAATGCACGTAGAGGATCCAGAAATGAGGGCTTTTAACTTTCTTACCCAGGCACCTGCTCGATGCAGTCCTGGACAAGATAGAGTTGAAGTACATGGTTTGTCACGGGTTGAATAGATAGAGGGAAGCGATGCACTCTGCTGATTTAATTGCTGTGCTGACAAGTGGCAGCAGTGGAATTTTCAGCAGTATCAAAGTTCAGTGTTCAGAAGGGCTTTAAGCCCCCAGGCACCTGTGTTGCATTTAAAGTCTGCGTGACGTCAGTTCGGAAATTGCTTAGAGATAACTGAAAATTTTACCTTGCTGCTGCTGCAGAGCAATTTCAATTTCAGAAGTAAACCTGCTCCTTTCTCTCAAATGTGGCAAACCTTTGATGGGAGGAACTGGAGCTGTGCTTTTTTTCCTTTTCTGGTTATTTTGTTGACAGTTGTAGCTTCTATTGCAGGTTCTTTTTCTGCTTTTTTTTTCCTGTTAAGTTGCATTCTGTACCTTGAGATATCACTCTCTAGTCTGCATTTGCTGCTGAAGAAAGGAATGTTATAAAATAATTACATGTTTTCTTAAACCCCCTGGTAAATACCATCCTCAATTATGACACACATGGCCCAGGTTTCACGTTGCAAGGCTGCCGCTTGCTTTTGCAGTTACTTTCATACATCTTGTCATGGAAACCGAGTTTTTGCTTCCTTAGTTTCTTTTTTAGTTCTGACTTTCTTTTGCTCGTTCATTCCTTCTTTGCCAATTGTTACTTGATTTCAGTTGTTTCCTTTCAATTTAGGTTTCCTTTTGCTTTATTTTGGGTTTTTTCATGCTTTCTTCTTGTTTCTTTCACTTTTGCTGCCGGCCTTGCCCCCCGCGTTTCAATCACCCCCCAAAGCCAACACATGGCAGAATTACTTGGTGGGTCACAGCCAAGTGCAGACGGCGAGGGGGGCAAAGTGTCTCATGCCTCTGCCGCTGAAGCGGAGACAAAAAAGGATTCCAAAAAGGAGTCCAAAAAAAGGAAAGATTCCAAACCCCAGCCGAATCCAGAGCCGAAAAGGTAAGCAAAAGCGTGCAGTGCACAGGAGTGCGTTGGAGAGGGGCACCGGGCGCCTCAATCACTGAGCATATGGGGCCATTTGTGTCCTCTGCAGCACTGGCGTTCAGGTCCTATGCTCTCCTGGAAGTTGGTTGGTGTTTGGGCACCCAAGTCCTGTAGGTGTCAGGGACTTGAGTTTGTTAGGCGTGGGTTTAGGAGACTGGTGTGTAGGGGATGAGACTGGGCGGGGCAAACTGGCTGCCCTCCTCACCCCTCTTCCATAGGCAGGGCTCATCCTGGCAGGAGGCTGTGGTGGGGACAGGACCTGGTTAAAAGCCTTTTTGGCCCATAACAGAAAGGAGGTTGGATGCCGGTCATGGCCACCCTGTGTGCCTCTTCACAGGATCCAGCATAGCCAGAGCTGGAGCCTCCTCTTCCTCAGAGTTGGTGGCAGGGGGTACCTGACCAAGGTGACACCCCACCATTCCCTCCCCATGGGGCTGGAGAGCACTGGGCGTGGGAAAATGTCTGGTTTTAAACCCTGTGTGTTGTGTAAAGCCCGGTCCCATGCCTGTACGGCTGCCCAGGGCTGCATGTGTCTGCTGCACCATGCGGGGAGACTGCCAGGAGCTGCCAAAGGGGCAACGGTCACGGCCGGGCTGTTTGGGTGATGCATTTAAAATACTCCAAGAAAGGAAGGAGATGTTTTGCTATGACTTAGCTGTCTTTAGCTGATGGTTGACTTCACATCAAAAGGCTGAAGGTTCATGTTCCTTCTTGGTCGCTGCTGTCTCTCTGTTGCCTGGGGATTGCGGGAGCTGTGAGGCTGCAGCATTGCGCTTTCCAGCCGGGAGCAGGCTCTGTGTAGCGCCCAGGAGCCAGCAGAGTTTGTACAGAGACCGTGAGGTGCAGTTCCTGGCCTCTGCTATCGGGACATCACAAAAAGGGACTCCAGGGTGTGTGAGAGAAAGCATAGCTCCCTATCTTTGGTGTCTACTATCAAGAATCTGACTATCAGAGCGAAAGACTCACAATTTCTTTTCAGAAAGCTGTTGGGGCTGCATGCATCGCATTTGCGAGCTGGCTGGCAGAGAGCGACAGAAAGCTAACGTTTAGCCATGCAGTCCTTGCTGGCGGTTGTGGTGTGTGTAAAACCAGGTTCGCTTTAGCTATGTCCCTTCCTCCCACCTGCCATGACCACACATTGCTCATTGCCTCAGGGCTGGCTGTGCTCTCCCCAGGAAGCCCATAACTCACGGCAGATCTGAAAACTTTCTGTGTAAAATTGTCGAGGCAGTAGCACGTCTGCCCTGGGACCAACAGAGCATCTTGGAACAGCCATACATTGCGTTGTTATTGATATGGATAAGATTCAAGTTATGAGGCATTTTTCAGTTTAACAAAGGCATCTTTTTCTGTCAAATCTGAGTGTCGATTTTCTTTATATAAGGAAGTTCCTTCACTTTTAGACAGTAAAAAAAACCCCCCGAATGGGTGGTTTAGCTTTCCCCCGAATGAGGTTGGCTGTCAGTCAGAATATGCCACCCAGTAATGAAGGTCGAGCAGGGAGCTAATTCCATGTGGCTATCAATCTCCGGTATTAGCGGCAGACAGTGATGGAGCTGAGGTGGGCTGTCTGTTTGTATCGTGTTTGCGTAAGGTCAGGCAGCGAGACAACAGTCGCTCGCAGTCAGCGGGGAAGTGCGGGCAGGCTGCGGTGCGGATGCCGAGGACAGCCTGAAGGTCAAGGCTGACAGGATGACAGGCGTCAGCGCAGGGACGATGCCTCCTCGCCTGTCCGGCTCCCGCCTCAGTGGCACGGCCGCCGCAGCCGGGACAGGAGCAGGACAGCTGCGGGTGGAAATGCACCTCCAGCTTGGAGCTGACCCTGTGGCCGCAGCAGGTGAAATGGTCAAAATGGGGTTTGGGGGATGTTTTGGGGTCCTGTTGCTTTATCTGTCAGGGTTTGGTTCTCCTCTGTCCTCCCTTGGGCTCATGTAGAATGTTCAGACCCCTGAAAGGCTGCCATAGCCCCTACAAAAGAAGGCTGTAAATCACTGCTATTGCATGACAATCCCCTTAATTTTTCCATTAATTTCATCCTTCTCCAAGTAAAAATGGAGTTACATGTAAATTGCTTGTCATAAGTTCCACCTCCTGCAGATATCTGAATATGTAAAGTGCAGGCAATCGGGAAGGCAGGGACCAGCCAAAGATGGTTTCTGCTACCCAGGTACTTGCTTTTCACCAAGACTAAGGAGCTCGAGGCTTTTTCACCGTTGTGGTCACTAGTGAGTCGGTAACAGGGTTTTGTCCACCAGGTATCACTCCTGTAAAGTCCTGCCATTAGGAAAGATGATGTGATTTCTGATGTGTTTACCTACGTGACAGGTAGGAAAGGCACAGAGTTATTCAGGCATCCAGCAGCACACACTGTGTGTTTATTGGTGTCTGTCTGCATTTGGTACCACTACCATAGTGTCAAGGTTGCCACTTTCCTTTATCAGTAGTCTTCCAAAAAACTGGTGAAGGCAAGAAGCAGGAATTGAGAAGACATCATGATCTTCGGTAAAATTATGAATGGTCCAACCAGATCGCCCAAGTCTTTCTCTGCCTTCTGTTTCTATGTCTGTCACTGTCCTCACGTTGGAGGGCCATGACAGTTTGACACACAGAGATGTGATGTGTTCGAGGAGCCTCGTTGTTTCCCTGTCTGTGTGTGTGGAGCAGAAAGTGGAGCTCAGCTTTCCAGGCCCAAAGTTAGCGCCTAAACCTGGAAGGGTGATTCCTGCCCCTTTTGAAGGAGTGTCTGACTTTGGTTTCACAGGTGCCTTTTTTGGATTTAGTCAGGTAATAACTTTATTTTTAAACGTTAAATTTGGCACCAAAAAAGACTCTTTCTATGCTTGCTAATCCTGAACTTTACAAAGTAAGACTAAAATACTGAATGTGTGCATGCTAAGTATCAGCAGACATTGAGCTTATCAAAATCAGGATGCTGGACTGAATCCCCTCCAGTCTAATAACAACTGAACAGCATCATTCTCTGTGAGTTGTTCAATGACTGTTTATCCAAGGTCCAAGCAACTACAAGTCTCTCCATTAATTAGTTTGGCATATCAGTGACTTGCCTTTTCTTCTATAAGCTGCATTTTACAGCATCCAACCTACTTTTAATAAGTAGCTCTTTCATTAGGTACTATTGGCATTAGCTTTCCTTGTTTTTTACAACTGTAAGCCAGCAGAAATAATGTTACTGTCATAAACCATGAGGAAATGAAAAGTCTATATTACATATTTGTAATTTTTCCCATTGTATTCTAATTACATATCTGGCTGTTTCACATCAAGGCAAGATTTCCATATAGCTAGTTAAAAAAACCAAACCAGGACGTTTTTGGTCCCTCAAAAGAAGTAGTAAATATATGAACACCTTATCACAGTATCTTCATATGCTTCCCATAGTACTTTGTGCTTAGTTTCCGTGTCTCATTCAGATTAATCGCCCTGGCTGCAGTAAGGCAGGTTCAGATCTGTAATGCCGTAACCTTTCATTAGGTGCCATCTCCGTGTCCCAACCAGCCCCGTGATAAGCCCGTGGTGACACAGCGTGTGTCGCGGCCGTCTGTCGGATGGGATCCGGTGTCTGTACTGACGGGAGGTGGGTTGCCAGCCACCAGCC
>NW_010168245.1:23260-83305 GCF_000695765.1 Mesitornis unicolor | reverse complement strand
GGGTGCTTGCCCCCCCCCCAGCCGATAACCGGCTCCGTGCGGCGGGCTGACGTGATTCATTACAATGGGTGTAGGATGGCAGTGCTCAGAAACCATCCGGTTCAGCCGCGCTACGTCAGAGGTGGAGATCACACATGAGGAGCGATGAGCCGTGACTTGGCTTGGCGCTGCGGCATGGAGGAGAGCCCGGGCGAGATGAAGGCAGGAGCTGGGAAGGTGGAATGGCTCCCATGCTCCGCAGCATCTCGAGCAGGCGGCCGGGGCAGTGTCCAGGAGGGCTGGGCTGAACAAAGGGCTTTGAGCTGGCATCTTACGCACGGTTTGAATCCCCAGAAGAAAGGGGAGTCGGGGAATATCAGTGCTTGCTGAATAAGCTGTTTTTGAAGGGGTCTAAACAGGTGGGCTCTTTCAGGTCAGATTTGGTAGAGGAGATGTGATCCTGCCCACGGCCCCAGAGCTGGTCCCAGCACAACCGGTGGGACTTCGCACAGGCGAGTCTTCCTGCGAGGGATCCTTTGAAAGCCTCCCTTGACACATGCCGTCCAAGGCACTAATCATCGATGTTTACTGTATAGCTCATATGTGCTGCACCTGGCAACCAGCAAGGGAGCTGAAGGCAGCACGTGTTTTATATTTGAGTTGTTACTTAAAAAATCAAATTATTTGCATCAGTTTTTGACATTGTTTTTTTTCCCTTGGCTCTGCATGCCAGGGCTCACAGTGCGTGCAAAGATCTGTTTGCTACGTGTAAGCAATATTTTCCCCAGTCAAAAAAAAAGTGTAGACAAGTTAAACATAAAAGGTGTAAAAGATGGTATGTCTTTTCATTTCTAAGCCGCCATGGTATTTTGTACAGGCTTATGTCAAAGAGATTAACCCACTGGAGCTATACTGTATATTTATAATTGCATACAAATGCATGCTATTGCTTCATATATTAGTCTTTGTTAAAAATCATTTTGATATATTTGTTTTAGCAGCATAACTAGCCCTGGGGGCACCGGGTATAATTAGAAAAGGGCATGGGGGGAGGCGGGGCTTGTAGAATAAAGCAGTGGCCTTAGGATCACAGGTCCTAATTATAATTTATAATTAACCCTGGAATTTGCACAAACCATCTAAGCTAAACAAGGACTATCATTTTTGCTGTTTAAATTGCAACCCTTTTTTTTTTTAATTTCACCACCTGCTTTGTTGATGTTGTTGTTTTTGTGGCTTAAAACTTAAAAACAAGGGGGAATTAGGAAAGCGACATTTAAAACTTTTCATGTGAAATATTTACAGTGGGAATTTACTAGTTTAGAGCCAACATAGTGAATCTGCAGCAGAAGGAGTGATCTGAAACTTGTTTACTTATAATTAAAAATCTCCTTATTTATTTTTCTTGCCTTTTGTGCCCTTCTGCTTCCCTCTCAGCCCACAGCTTCTGCCATACACCTCAAGTGTCAGCGAGCAGGAGAAGCGCATGAAGTGTGTCTCCACACAGACGGAGACATTTCTGTTGTTTGGTGACCCAAATTCATAGACCCAAGCCCATTTTGTCCCTCGTGCGTCTGCATACACCATGTACACGGAGAACTTTTTTTGCCCTTTGCTCTCCTCTCGTTCCCCATCGCTGTTTCGGCGTCAGAACGCTGTGGTTGTGGGTTGCGTGTGAGAACATCCATTTCCCCCAGCTGCGTGTTAGCCAGCCCTGCTGCAGGAACGCTGCTCGCTGGAGGAGCCGGTGCTCCTGTCCGTGAGATCAAATAGCAAACATCAAAGTTGAGCTGGAGACCTTTGCTGAAAACAAAAATTGCCGACAAGCATCAGAACGAGCCTCTGTGACTTGAGCTTCTCCTGGGGATTTTTTTCAGCCCCATCAGCCATGTACTGGAATTGTCTAGAGCACAGAAGTGAATCTTAAATCATACCAATGCTAGGCTTTATAGCCTTTGTGTTCTTGCAAAAGGGAAAATAAATATGTTCCCTCAAAAAGATTACATTTTCAAAGTATATTTGACTTGAATATTTAATTAGGTTTCAAAATTATCGAGCTAATAAATTAAGTGCAAGGCTTTGGGTAGTGTTTTTCCAGTTCTATGTATATCCTGCATTTGTCACTAATTAATGAGTTCCTAATGCTTCAGCTTCTGGGAAGATGAGCAACAAAGATTAACATAACTAGTAAATCCGAAGATGTGCAGCTGGGTTATAGTATTTGAAATTTGACAAAAACATTGGAAGTATTATTATTTGTGACATGGCTCAAGATGGGGGATTGTGAGGAAAGCAAAGATGACAGAACTGGTGCTAACCACTGTGACAACAACTTGAAAAGCAGCCGACATGACATCTTTCCTATCATGCTGCCGAAAATGTCAACTTTGTGAAGGACAGTGAGAAAATGGTTTGCCGAAAATTTGAAAGGTAGATTCAAGAGATGCTCATCATGTCAAATGCAATATAGTCCACAGCTGGGTGAGAAAGGGAGTCCTTGCCGTGGTGATGGCTCTCGGTTGGCAGGCCCTTCCAGACATCCGCGCTGCTCCAAAAATGGCTACAGCTGACCTGTGGATTGTCTCAAGTTTGCAGGAGCATGATACACGAGAGCAGTGTGTGTTTACACTGCGTGGTGGGCCCTGCATGGAGGTGGCCAGAGCCGCCGGGCTGGATGTGCTCCTGGCCCGCAAAGACCCAGAGGAAGGTGAAGAGCGGGGGGAGGCTGTGTGTTAAGCACAGGGATGGGGAGCAGCTCATCTCGGTGGTCGGTGACATGGTCTACGAGGTCTGCAACCTCAGTGGTTCGGTTGACATCCCCGTGCAAAGCCTTGGGGTGCTGTGCCTTGGGTGAGAGCTGTGGTGGCCTGAGGTTGGCTCTCCAGAGCCCACCCTTCATCTTCACGTGGGTCAGTGTTTGCAAAGCGATGCTTCCAGCCGGAATGTCCGACACGAGTCGTTACATGGGGAGCACTAAATCACCAGTTCTGGCAAAACCGAATCCTTTGAATATGGTGAGAAGCTGCAGTTGGTGTGAAAGGGCTGCGACCCAACCTGAGCTGTCAGATCCTGCCATTAAATCTCACCGGTTGAGGTTATTGACCCAGCAAAGGGTAACATAACTTTCAGACCATTTCCAGTCCATCAGCAAATCACAGCCAGGGCAGGCAGCTTTTCCTACATCGTTTGTCAGCGCTGATACAATTAACCTAGTGACACTCTGAGAGCTGTTATGGGTACAGGGCGGGAACCGAGTGCCAAAAGTCAAATGAGGGCTTCAACTCTGCCCCTTAATGTACGGCATTTATTGCGGTCTGCCTTGAATTATCTGCTCTTCTGCTTGGGAGCAAAGCAGGCGCTGTGTGAGGTGCCCAGCATCACAAAAGGCATGAACATCTCTCCCTGAATATTAAATATTTTTTGGAACTTTGGAATAAAAATATATTAAGCATGTTCAGACATTAATTTTTGCTCAATACCTAATTTGGTTTTTTTGTGGCTTGCTCATTTCTTCAAAATAACTAGTCCTAATTAGGTACTAATGAGACCAGATCCATACTTCCAAAACGGTTTATGAAATGTGTTCCCCAGCTGAGACATTTTATCCAAGTTTCAGCCTAAATCTTTTTTTCCTTTTTTTTTTCCTTAATACACAACTGAATTTGGCAAATAATCAAGTAAAGATTTCTGTTTAAATGCTGTTTAAATTTAAATCCATCCCCTGGTATTCAAGTCCTTTTCTGTGTCCATGTTGCAAGTTTTACTTAATGTATATTTAAAGCTTTAAAATTTTGCAGTAAATATCATGTAAGGTTTGCTAGTTCCACTTCCAGAATGTTTTAATGGTTTATTCACCTGTGTTGGAATATCAGAGTTCATATTTATGATATTAAGAGCTTACTAAATGCAGGGTTAAGGAGAAGTGATTGTACAGATTTTACAGCTTTTAATTTTTTATAGAGCTGAGTTGGGGTTTTTTTTAAGTTTAGGGCCTTTGATTCTTTAAGAGGAAAATAAAGCCAACCAATTAACCCCTGACAGGAGGTTCATTAGAAGCTTTGTAATCCCTTGCCAAGTCTTTTGTATAGCCAAACCAGTCTAGTACTGCGGATTTATGCAGCTTAAGCTGAACACTGGAGGAGGCCTTTAAGTAAGAACATTTGTTCAATTTTAAGACATCTTACATTACCTAAAGAGTGCCTGTGCCAGCAGAGTTGCCCAGGAGTACACAAATCCATAGGGTTTGCTCACCGGCAGTGGGGAGCGATGCCGTTGTCTGCCCGGCCGATGCCTTTGGTGATGGATCAGACTCGCGCTCTCCTCTCGCCCGGGATTCGGCTGCGTGGCGTTATTTTGCCGTGTGGGTGTGGGGGAGAAGGAGGGGATTGCTGCTTTCAGCTCTCGGATGGGTTGGCATCCACAGAGGTGCGGGGTGGAAGAGCACAGGGACCACCGCAACACCCAGCCCCGGGAGAGCTTGGGCAGGAACCGCCTGCACGCTGTGCTCTGTGGAAGGGGAGAAATCGCCCAAGGCAGCAGGACCTGGGTGTCTTGCAACGCGCTCCTGTGCACTCCTGAAATACCAGAGGGTTGTAAACAGTCTGAGAAAGTATTTGATAAATTGTATCAATGTGATAATTTTTATAAAGTAAAAATTAAATTACTGAAAAGGCATTGCATTTTCAAATGCAAAATGCATGTCGCTCTCTAGGCACATTTCGGTAGAATATATTGAAGATCGTTCGCTTCAAGAAATCACTATAATGGGGTGATTCAGTTGTTATGAAGGAGAGCAGAATTCTATATTCTGTTTGTACATAACGCCTGTTGTCGATATTGTTTGATACTGCGGATTGTGTTAAATTAGCAGCTGAATTTTTCTGCAGAAATTCAGTCCCTGTTCTGCCAACAATGAGCCCAGTCCTTCAGTGAGAGCTGGCATTGCGCTCCCTGTCACGTACCTATGTTTAAGGGGGGATTCTGCTTTTTCACAGGGGAAATAAGGAGGGAGGGGGGAGGTTCACATCTAGATTATCACTCCGAGGGAGGATATTTCTTTTATTTGCTTAATTTCGACACCTCCGCAGTCATGCTGCCGTGACCACTCGTGTCTCGGCGTGGCACATCCTCTGTTGTGGGTCTCATAGCTGGTGACGTCCCTTTCCGAAAGGGCAGGGTGCTGTGGGGATGAGTTACCAGGGCGGCGAGGTGGAGTCTGAGTCATTCGTGGCATTTCTCCTCCAGGCCTGACGGGATAGGAACCGTGACCGTAGATGAGAAAGAGCGTTTCGAAGAGATCAAGGAGCGGCTTCGTTTGCTTCTGGAGAATCAGATCACGCATTTTAGGTAAAGGCAGAGAGCCCAGGCTGAATGCGAGAGGACTCATTTCCTCCCAGCTCCCTCCTATAAGCAGCAAAGCCAAAAAGCAGGTTTTGAATGTGTACGGGAATCTTGCGTAAGTGGCACAGACCTACACAGGGCAGCGAAGCTTGCACTGTAGCATGTTTGTAGCTGGAGAGTGATTTTAAATGTGTAACCTTTAAAGGGTACTTCAAACCATCTTGTTCCCATAGGCATGGCAATACTGTGGATTTTTTCTAAAATTTAACAACAACAACAAAAATCCCTTATCCTCTTATTTCTTCATCCCCCTCTGCTTAGTTATTACCCATTGTTTTTCCCTTCTCCCTGGTGTTCAGACCAGCAGGGCTTTCTGCAGGGATGTCACTGTATGGAAAGGCTGGGTGCAGCCCCAGGAAAGGGGATGGATTGCCCCCTGCACATCAGCCAGGTCTGGGGCAGGTGGTGCCCATTTGCAGGCAATCGGGTGCTGTCCCTGGGAAGCACCTTGGCTGCTTTTCCAGAGTGGCTTTTTTCCCCATTTTTACAAGGCTTAACAATATTTAACTCTCTCCTATGAGATCTAAAAACTCTCCAGGTGACACCCAGATTTAATCAGATTTAACCCCATATTCTGTTTTGTTGCTTTAGCATCCACACCATCAGACCCTTTCAGAAAACTGCCTTGTAGAAAGGCTGCTAATTCCAGGCAGAGAGACTGGATCATTGTTTGGGTATATTTAGGAAAACATCTTTATAGCACTGGAAAGGCTTGTTCCTATGCACCTGCTCTGTTGTTAACACAATGTGGTTTTTCTAGGTACTGCTTTCCATTTGGCCGTCCAGAAGGTGCACTGAAAGCTACTCTATCGCTGCTGGAAAGGGTAAGCATCAGAATAACAGAGGGTACTTAAAATTACCTGTACTCCTATATCTTTCCATCCAGAAGAGGTTGAGGAACTGTGCTTTTTGCGTAGGATATGTGATTAATCATAGTTAATATTGAAATGTGGGTTATTAGGTGGGATTGTTATCTCTCCTGCTTCAACTCGGAGGCGGGTGTAGCCTGGCCACTAACAGTGGCACAGCCTGCATCTGTGGTGACAGTGGAGGATCTCTCTGGCCAGCATCTACACCACAGACCACTGTAAGCGATGCCTGGGTGCTGAAATTCCCATCTCAAGGCAGGCTCATTCCCCTCAGGCACAGGAAACCTGCTCACCGCCATCCTCCCCATCCCAATTCCTGCCTTTCTGCCGCTCCTAACAGCCTACTCACCTCTGCTTACCCACAGTATGGCCAAGCCCAGACCTGAACCCAAGTCAGTCAGCAGAGTCTGGGAAAGCCATAACATTACCTGGCATTGGGAAAGTTGTGATGGATCCTATTGTCATGCCGTAAGAAATCAGAAACAGGTTTCAAGGCATGCCGTAGGATGTAGATACAGAAGGGAAATAATACAGCAGGGATAGGTCCCACATCTCAAGCTGGCCAAGGTGACCTTGTAGTGGATCCTGCGTATTGTACACATACCCCGAGAGCTACGCAGCACTCGTGTAGGAAGGGATGTAAGTGCTGGGCTTGAAGAAAAGCAGTTCTGTGTGCCCGATGCCACAACAAATCAGATTTTCTTGTGTCAAGGTTCTGATGAAAGACATAGTTACTCCGGTCCCTCAAGAGGAGGTAAAAACAGTCATCCGTAAATGCTTGGAGCAAGCAGCTCTAGTCAATTATACTCGGCTATCAGAGTATGCCAAAATTGAAGGTAAGGCTCTTTCTTTGTGAAATTAAAATTTTGTTATATTTCTAGGTGTCAACTGTGGCTGGGAGCTATTTAAAAGAAGCTCATTTGCTATTTATTCACTTGTCAATAAAACTGATGTGTTTCTGAATCATTTTTGTGGTGTTGGCTTCAGAAGCAGTTAAGGATGGAAGCTATGCAAAACGTTTCTTTTTCTGGAAAAGAGAGAGGAAACAGTTAAAAGGAACTGTAGCTTTTTTATTTTTTTGATCGTTAGTGCATTTGGCCAGTGGTGTAGTATTCAGACTCATGTCGTGGTTTTAAAAAACAAATTGAGAAATACTTGGGATGTCATCTTTGCAGCTGAAGGTATAGTGCAGCTAATTGCTTGTGACAGTGGAGTTCAGGAAACAAATGAAAAATAAGCCGATGAAAAACTGTTTTAATCTATGCTTAATCATTTATAGTCAATTTAAAATGTCTTTTTTCTGGGAGTGTTTCATTGTCTTTGCAGTTTGCATTGCAGTCATTGATCAGTGATCCCATACTTGCATCTGATTTCTTTCTTGTCACTCCAAATCTGGCATAGCTGATATTATTGACCTTTTAAGTTATGGGAGAATAATAACCAGTGACCAGAGACACATGTGGCCATCAAAAAGACATTTTAAAGCTTGCTGGAGGATACTTGTTATCTGAAGCTCTGCGATCCAGTCGTTCTTTCCATGTTAATCAGTTTATGTTGGTACCTTGTTGGCTGCTATTTTCCCAACTTGAAACTTCTACCCAACTTTTTCTGAGTTCCCAATTGCTTTAACCTGTGTGTTCCAGATGAATGGTATGTTCTGCTCTAGACTTTGGGTTTCTGTCATGTGTGATGTGAAGCTTTCCCACAGCTGAGATTATCGTTGTACGCCTCTAGGACAATATTGAGAGGAGGAAAAAAAAACCACCCCAAACTCCCTCTGATTTGTTCTTACTCCTTGTTTACATGAAAAATTGGGTTAATATATGACAAATTGTCCAGGTTCTGTACATGACATGTCCTCTCTTTTTCCATTTTTTTTCGTCTAACGATGCAAATTGTGTACCAGTGGTAATGAATTCATTGTTATGCATCCAGTGAGAAACACTTAAGAATTGGGCACTAAAAGGATGTTTATCAACTCTTGACTTGGTAATGAGTGACAAAAATAGAGAAGGAACGAAGGTTTCATAAGCACTGTATTATCAGGCAATTTATCAAAGTACTCAACTTCACAGGATATTTTAATTGGTGTATTCTGTAAAATGCAATGTTTAAATATACTTGACAAGGATGGAGAAGGACTGAGAATCAAAAGCAGCTTTTCTGTTGATGGATGCTTCTACCCAGGGCTGGCTCCCTTAGGTTTTCTCTGTAAATATCACTAACTCGTTGGTAAGATTTGCTCTCTTCTTTCAGATAAATCTATGCAAAAACAAACTTTATGATCTGTAAGTAAAAATGCATTCATTTCCAAAGTAGAACAGTTAGTGTGTACTTTTCCTTTTGTGCCTCAATTCTTCTTGGTTGTGTTAATTATCTGCCCTCTTTTTCGCACTGTGACTTTTAGGTCTGGGAATACTTTGAAGCAACAAACCTTTTTTTATTTTTTTCCAGCTACCTTTTCAGAGAAATAGTTCATTCCACACTACCTGCTCTCTTCTGCTTTTCTCCTCCTTTATCCGTGATTGGCCACAGCCACTTTTTGATACTTTCTCTATAAAAGTGGTTGTAACACCAATTTCCAAGCATGCTGGGATTGTTAATTTGAACAACCCAACATCCGCCGGCTGCATGCATCAGGTTTTCTCTCATGAGCATAGTCCACTCTGTGTTCAAATCCTTCCTTTAGAAGAGCAAATAACAAATTTACCTTGGTGAGATGCGTTCCTGTGCACCGTGCATGGCTTTGAAATCTTGCTTTTTAAAAGCTGACGTTTGAATAGCCACGTGTTTAAGAGAGTTTTGTGAAAGATGCAAAACCGAATCAGTGGCAGCGGTGCTTGAGGCTATGCTTATGAAGAAATACCTGTGGAAGCCTTAGATACTGAAGGCTGAAATCCTTAGTATCTCGGAGCCTTAAACCAATGAAATTCTATTTCCCTCTATTCATGATGTTTTGATCATTATATTCTTGCAAACAGTTCAGAGCAAACCTCTAGAGTCATGGTCACAGCCTCTCTTGTGACTCATGGGCATGCTGAATGGTTAATCCAGTAGATCTCCAATTTTAACCCTCCTTGGTTTTATTTTCTTTTTTTTTTCTTCTTTTTATCCTGTGTGTATCCCAAAATACTCTACGGCTGCTTTCCTTTTAACCTAATATAAAGTTTTCCTCTGACCTATAGCCTGTAACCTCTTTACCTCTGACCTAAGCCTCTTGCATGCCCAAATCCTCTTTTATAGGGAAAAAGAGAGAAATGTATGAGCATCCTGTCTTCTGCTTGGCCTCTCAAGTGATGGATTTAACCATTCGTGAGTACCTCCCCCCCTCCTCTCCATGCTGTCCTCCCTCTTTCCGTTTCCATGACCTCAAGAAAGTCCAGATCCAAACCAACTCACTCTCCTTGCTTCAAGTCTTTTAGCATTGGCTTGTCTGTTGCTTCTGTCTGTGAAACCCAGTGTGAGAAGTCCAGTCACTTTTTATCAGCCTAAACCAGGTTAGACAATTAACCCATCTGTTTGTGGTAAACTCAGACCTGTCTGTGAGTTTTTTCAGTTCTTCTTTATGTCCGTGACCTGAATGCATTTTTACTTTGCTTCTGTGTAACCCCAATTTGTAAAGTGCTTGTCACTGGTACACAATCAAAAGGTAGCAGCTACATCGGGGAGAAGTGAGCTAGGGGTCAGATAAAGGACACTTGGAAAAAGCCATCCCTTTGCCTGCGTACAAGATCTTTATCCAATCCCGTGTACGAGACCGTCTCAGGCTGTCCTTTCTCTGCGCATCAGACCGTACATGGCTCCTGTCCGTTAGCTCTCCAGCAGAAGGATGTGCCTTACTTGCTCTCCTCCTCGATTTTTTTACTGACTCCTTTGCACCGAGCTCTGGAGGGGACATCCCAGCCCCGCTGTCACTTGGAGATCCCCTTGGTGTCCTCAGAGCTCGCCCTCTCTGGTTTTCTATTTGTGCAGCGTTTTCTTGCACCTCCGTGAAAGGAGCTTCTTTGGGTAACCCCATGCTTTGGGGGGGCGGGGGGCGAGACGGGGCGACTTTTCTTCTTTTCAAATGTCATATATCACGCATAACTGGGGGGCTGTGCGGTCCACTTGCTCATTAATCCTGCATATCTGTTCTTGTTTCTCTCTTTTCTCTCCTTGTTGCTTTCTCTCTTTCATATAGAGAATCAAAAGGACGCAGGTGAACAATTGTATATGCATTATAAATTACTAGGACTGTTGAGTTATATTTATTTTGTTTTCTTTTTCTTTCATAGCTCCTTAAGATATGTACTCCTTCAGGCTGAAAATGGAGATGCATTAATACTTAAGGAGTTAATTTGTGCTGTCTATGTAATCTCCTTTTCCTCCTTCCTTAGAATAGAGTGTAGATTAGAAATACCTCGTAGAAATATAGTACCTTCTTAGGCAACAGTTGTAGAGGAGAATCTAGCCCTTGTACAGAGAAAGTTTCTTGTTTTCCAAAAGAACTGCAGCTCATTTTGGGTGAAATAAGGTTGGTGATTTGGCCATTAATTTAACACACCTAACAAACACATTTATAACTAAACTAACGCTCATTTTTGGTTTTCATATCTTCTGTTTTATGCCCTGATGGGAGGACTGGGTTTTTAATTATTTTTTTTCTAGTTTTTTGTTAATGTGTACCAAACTACCCGGTGGGACAGAAGTCATGTTTGTCTCTTGTTTATGACCTGTGGTGACATGTGGTGACAAGGCAAAGGCTCAGCTCAAGCGCCCGTCTCTTGGAAGGGACGGTGGAGCTCTGCAGCCCCTGTTCTCGTTTCTGTTGTATACCAGAGTCCTGGTTCGAAAGTCCTTGAAACCTGAACTGTTCATTTCTTTTTGTGAGTAGATTGTGCTGTTTTGTGGGGAAAAACAAAAAAATTGGGTTGATTTCAGCTCTATTTGCAAAGGGAAATTGCTTTTAGAAAGCAGCGCAGGAGGCTGGACCAGGCTGGACCAGCTCAAATTTGGCCCATGATCTTCAGCGATTGCAGGACACTAATATTAATTTTGAATCGCAATAAATATTTAGAAAATGAAGAATACTTTTCCCCTAGAGCTGTGAGAGGTGCACTTGAACAAATAGCAAATAGACCCATCCTGGCCATTGCCATTAACCACAGCGGACTGAAGTGAGCGCAAGCCCTTGTGCGTTGAGCACGGTAAACGTGCTGAGCATCGCGCGTGCTGGCAGCAGCTCGCCACGTGCTCGGGGTTTAGAAATTCAGAATGACATCTCTATGGCCCAGCTCATTTAAAAATAACACTGCTTCTTCTCAATGCTTGAAGCGAGTGAAAGGACACGGGGAGTTGTGACTCCGCTGCTTCGTGCCCACGGATCTCCCATTGTCTTAGATGAAAGATTTTCGGGCAAGGTCAGCAGGACTCAACTTGAAACCAGTTCCACAGCTTAAGTGGAGTCAAAAGTGACTGGGTTTTGGCCTGACTTTTTATTTATTTTGCCAGAAGCAAGAATAAAAATAAGATACTGAAAACATCTTCTTTTTAAACACACAAATGTCACCCTTTGATGTCCTTTCTCCTGAAAAGTGTGTAGTCTCTTGTCTTGCTTTAAAAATATTGATTTGAAATAGAACATTAAATGGAACATTACACTAAAAGAATTAAAGATGAATGACTTGTTTTAATTATTAACCAGACAAAACTACTAACACTCAGATTAATAAGCACAACCTTTTAATAAGCATTCGTCTGCTTATTTATTTAAGTTGGGAATCAGTTGTTCCTTTAGAAAAGATAAACTTCTCCTTCCCTTAAGCACTTCTGAAATGTGCTGCACCATGTTAGAGTGCTGTGACAGGGAAGGATCTCATGGACAGAAATGCCACTTTGACCTGCTGGAGTTGGGTACAGGCTGAGTGTAGAGCTGGTGCCAGCCAGTGCAATAGTTGTCAGTTTGGCAATTTATTGTGTTTATTGTAAGAGGGGTTTTTTTTTTAGTCTTCAGACCCAGTATTTCTCATATTGTGGTTTGGGTTTGGTTTCTGTAAAGTGGGGCTTCTCATGGTGCTGCTGAGCTGATGGTCAGAGGCGAGAGGTGGAGAAGACATGGGGCTGATGGCAGCTCTTGCCTCCTTGCTTAGTGCTGGGACGGAACAGCAATGGGGCATGGACCACGAGTGGAAAGTAACTGGAGAGCAGATGGACCCATTGAAGTCCTATTGCTCTGTCACCAAGAGAAATCAGCTACTCTCGGGCTTTCAAAAAATACCAGGTTTTTGCTTGTCCCCGCACCTCCCCATCCACTGCCCAGGGAAGCAGGGCTCTGGGGGCACAGCCTCTCACCACACTGCATCGCTGGCATGCATCATCCTCCCCAGATCTGTCTCTACCAGCAGGGAAGCTTGACTTCCCTCAAAAATGTGCCCGATGGTGGTGCTGGAAGGGGTGCAAAGCCAAAACCCAGTCAGTGCAGGGTCAGTGTTGCCCATGGAGAGACAGACATCTCTCAGGTGCCTGCATCAGGCTGGGAACCCCAATGCATCTGCAGGAGAGGGACCACAGAGGTGGCTTTGGCTGCATCAGCCGTAGCTGGCACCGGCCATGGAGCATCTTGCTCGCAGGTGTGGAAAGTGCCCTCAGCCAAGGAAGCGGGTGCAGAAGAGGTCAGGGTTTGACTGGAGCAGTGCAGCAGGTTGTGAAGACGTGGTGGTGTTTTTCAAGGCGTTTGTACTGGCCCTTGTCATAGCCCCCATGCCCACTTTATGTCATTCACCTTCCCCGTGTCTGGATCTCAGCCTGAGAAGCTCTGTGCACGTATCCTTAGTGCTCAGTGAGTGCACTGAGGTACCTGGGGCTGAGCTGCCCATTGATTGACCTTGTCTGAGACAAGGAGAGGTTCTGTGTGATTTGGCAGCCCAGCTGCTGCGAGGCATTTCCTCCCAGCATTTGTGATAAACCACAAAGCTTAAAAAAACTAGAATTACATTCCCCAAATAAACCCTGGTGCAAAATGTATGAAAACATCAGTCTTTGTATGCCAGAGACTGAAGTCTTTAATAAATGGTGCACTTTAACTCAGGCAGAACTGCAACCTGTACCTGTGCACTGCTAGCTGCTGCTTTATTCATTGCGTTCCTTGAAATGGCATTCGGTTGTGTTTAACAAAGAATCGTTTTGCAGCTTTCGAGATTTCCTCTCGCCCTTTCAAAGGCAGTGCTTAAAGCAGTATCAAAGTTATTACAAGAGCTCCAGAAATCGCAAAGATCTGCGTTGTGCCATTATCTTTCTACGAGTCTCTTACCAACTGCAGAGCAAGTTGCTGCCTGAGGCATGAGATAGATACAATTCAGATATGCAAAAATTCCTCACTAGGCTGAATAATCATCAGAAAGCCAGGAGATCAGCTCTCTTTTCAGTATGTTGAGTTTTCGAGAGCTGAAGTAGAGTCTGTGAGTTGAAAAAAAAACCCCATTTCTATGAATTTTTCTTACTTTTAAGATAACATCTTATTTTCAAAGAAAAAATGTCATCACTGAAATCCCTTTCAGATACACACAAAATTATTTCAGGAATAAAAGGCCGCTTTGCTTCATCCTCAGGCTAAGTCTGTTGTTCTTTATAGTTATCTTGAGAAAGGCAGCTCTTTTTATCATTTTGATGATTGGCTTGCAAATGAACACACACACAACACTTGCATACCAAAGCCTTTGGCAGGGGTCGTGTATTTTAAATTATTACAGGGAAACCATTGAGTCAGTGGCTACGCTTTTTAAAAAATACAGAAAGTCAACCATACTCTTCTTCTATTGCAAGTGTAATTCTCACTGTTGCTGATGTGTTAGTAGCCCATCTAGCAGAAATCATGATGCTGAGTGGGAAATATGTAGTTTGAAAATCTTCCAGTCCGTGAAAAGACACACACACTGAATTGCATACGATATACATACCCAAAGTAGCACTGATTTTGTAATAAACCTGTTATACTCATTGCAGGCTGAAGCTTGTTGCAAGCACAACCCCAGAATTTGCAAAGTAATTTGAGTTTCTGCAAATATTTTGTTTGCAAGTGTCATGCAGAAGCGTAAAAACGTGGGGCAGAAGTTTGTCCAGGAAAGCAGTTTGTCTGGTTGTTAGTAAGGAAGAAGCCACTCCTGCTTTTGATTTCAGCGATGGAGTTGTTTAAATCTTAACCATTTTGATGCACGTGAGCGACAAATATAAGAGCATATTTGATGTGAAACTGGCTTTGGCAGGGGATTAGAGAGGAAAAGGACAGGGGAAAAAGAAAAGCCAAAGTGAAACAAAACCTGCTGCACACACTGCAGCTGATCGCTGCGAGTGCCATAAAACCCATCCAGCATCGCACATCTCCTTCATGAAAGGGACCTCACGTATCACCTCTGAGACCTGAACCCTGAGCATTGCAGTCATAGCCCCATTTGTATTTAAATTTATGGATTAAATTAATCACTTTTTTTCTCAGCCAGATCTTAATCGTTTAAATTTTCTTGCAATAAAGAGGCAACAAAGAAGAGCATGGGTCAGGGCTCGCAAGTTGTTCAGTGCCCTAAGGAAGGGAGAGAGCTCTTCCTCTCCTCTCCCTCAGCTCCAGGTGGCTCTGCAGCCATCGTGCAGCAGCCCTGGATTTGGGTCTGAAAAATTTAAATGAACAGAAGAGCTGTGCAGATTGGGCCAGATCAGAATTGCATCAAGAATTTGTTGCTTAACCTGCTGTAATCCCCTGTGGAAGCTTGTTTTGAAGAGCTGGTGGCGGCAGGGAGATGCCAGGAGCAGGGGTAAGGTGCTGGGGGGGTCTCTCCAAGGCCTCCCAGGGAAGCAAAAGCCACCCCGGGCACGGCGCTGACAACTGCACAGCGGGAGCCTCCTCCAAGCTGTTTTGTACGCGCTGCACCAGCGATTCGTGAAGTCCCGGTGCTGCTGCATCTCTCACCTCCTCCTCCTCTTCCTTCTCTGCTCATGACTTTTCCCCAGGACAGAAAACATTTGCACAAGTCACGCCCATTCGACACTATGGGGTCTGGATGTCTGTGAAATCCCAAATCTGTTTTTCCCTTAGTAGCTGTCGGTGATGCAGGGGCCGGGCTCACATTTAAGGGTGCTTGAGGGTCGCAGCGCTGAGAGGTATGATAGGATGCAATTTTTCCCCTGGCTTTGATGCTCTTAGCTCTCAATTTTAACTCTCCCAAATCTGGAGCCCAACAGGCTTCCCTGGGTGGCGAGGGGTTCCCCTCTCCACAGTCTCTTCCCCTCTGGAGACCTTGGCGCAAGCAGCCCTCCATATCCACGAGCAGTAAAGTGTTCTTTCTACGTCTACATGTTGAGCTCAGGAGCCATCAGCGAGCAGCCAAATTGAATTCTTGCTTATGTTTTAAATCAGAGTGAAAGTCATTAGGCCAATGCCCAAAAAGCAGTTATTTTGTCACTTGAGGCTGAGAGGTTTGTTTCTGGGGACAAAGGCACCCTTGGTAAACATTGAGCAAGGATCAGGATGACTCCAGGGATTAATTAATAGGTTTGGTTTTGCCTGTTATCAGAAAACAACCAAAAAAAGCCCCAAACTCAGAAACCAGTAGCTTGAATCTGAGAGTCCGAATTAAATCATTACACAACTTAAAAGACTAAAAATGCGTGT
Organism: Mesitornis unicolor; assembly: GCF_000695765.1. Lineage (NCBI taxonomy): Eukaryota > Metazoa > Chordata > Aves > Mesitornithiformes > Mesitornithidae > Mesitornis > Mesitornis unicolor. The sequence continues at coordinate 67,417 of NW_010168245.1, read as the reverse complement.
GCGTGTGTATGTGTGTGTGTGTATGTGTGTGTTTGTGCACGTGTGCACTGTGTGTGTGTTTCTGTACGTGTGTATATCTATCTTTGTGTCTGGAGAGGGGAGCAAACCTAACTCATACTCTTTAACTAATGGTTTACTCGAATATTCTGTATTATACTTTGATAAGTGTTATAATTCTGTGAGAATGGAAAGCAATCAGAAATCTACTTTGCACAAGCCAACCAATTTTTTTTTTCCCCCACTGGAAAATGCAAGCAAAATGGCAAGGACTTTTGGCAATAGAATGTCCAGATAAATATGCCAGATTCCTTGCAAATGGCATTATTAAAAATAGTCACAATGCTGCTAAAAACTGTTATTAAATGGAACGGAAACTATTGTGTTAATATATTCACAGTATATAATTTATTCTCTGAGTGTATGTAAAAGGAAAGGCTATTTTCTTTGAATTTTTCCTATGCTGATATTGTAAACTATATGACAGATGGGTCAAGTCCTGATTGCAGTATTCTAACATTTGGAATAGCAAGTAACATATTTGATAGAGCTGGCAAGTTTTTATATATGATTCAACCCAGAATATAAAAGCCACTAGAATTCCAAGTTGAAAATAATTAAATGAGCTGGAAGCGATCAGGAACCACACATTTTTAAGTGACAGATTTTTTTACATGTTTAAATTGCACAAGAATATTTTATAGCTCCCTTTAACCAACAGTGACGTTTAATTCTAAAATGTGTAATTGATATTTGCAAAGCAATTAATTCCTGCGGCTCATTATTCTATTGCTAAACGTACCTAAGCGCTGGGGCACTGACTTCAAGTCATCTTTTTTAGTTCACCTTTTCTGTATTCCAGAGTTTTAACTGAATTACCCTGTTTCACGTTCCTCATGTGGCTGCATGAAGTGCAGTTTCATACTTGCATTGAATTTTTAGCTTTCTGATTGCACGGTACCGTAGGCTGTTCGAATCTGCTGACTTGGAGAATACGTGTTGTCAAATGGTGTCATGACCGTGTAATCCTTCAAATACCGATAAGCAAAAACCCAGCAGCTCATTCCATTTGTACCCGGTCATTTCTGCTTACGTTCCTTTCGAAGTTGCCATCTTTTTGTCACTGTTTCTGAAGTCATTTGTCTCTTTACTTTTGGCGTCATGCACCGGCAGCCCGTCCGTCCAAGCCTAAGCCCCCAGCTGGGCCACCATCATCTCCTCAAACGCAGACTAACATGATAAATCATATGCTCAAAGGCATGGCCAAACAGCCGCCAAGTACTGTAATAGTCTTCCTTCCTTTTATTCAGTGGTTTTCTAGTCTAGCAGTTGCTTGTGTAGCAGTAGAAAGCTAGTGCTCATGTGCAGCTTTATACACAATACCTAGCGCGATGTGGTAGGTTTTGAGAGCCTTAGAGGTAGCATTTATTTCAAAATGTCCACATTTTTTTGTCTAGCAATGTCTGACATATGCAACATTTTCAAATATCAACGTCAGCACAAAATAACATTGTTGTTGCATAACATTTTGCATGAAAACTATAAATATGTATGAGCTTTACATGATGTTGGATGAAATGTTTGATAAGTATATCGTATACGTTTCATGTAACTGTCAGTGCTCCAGCTATCTTAGCAGAATATTCTGATGTATAGTAACTTAACCAGGGAAATATTTAAAATAAGAAGAAAAAAAATTAAGATTGACATCTGCTGGCTGCCAAAGTTGTATAAGCATCAATATTTTCTTTAAAGACAGCATCTCTGAGCAGTTGTTCTTATTAACACTTTTGTCTTTTAGTTGTATTTGAGAGCAGATCAGTGTTGCAAATGAGAATGGGCCTGATGCTGCTCCGATCAATGGAAAAGCTTCCCCTTGGCTTCGGAGGTGCAGAAACAACCAGAGCTTACTGAGAGTTGTGTTTGGACTCCTTTTGCACAGAAGGAAGAGATTTCTGCTGCTTGTAGCCAGTGAGAAAGAATGAGGAGTTAACCAATAGTTCCCCAGTTTCACTATTTGCCCAATAAATTATGCTAAGGAGAACCTGAATATTATTTTATTTCCAGTGATAGAAGAAACAAAAGGGAAACTGGAGAACAAACCCCCAACGCCCCTATCTGTGGCATAAACCAGCAAAAATGTAGAGATTGTTTGCGTGGTGCTTTATCACATTGCATCTCACAGCCAAGCTGAGCACCTGCAATGCCCAATTTCAGCTGACCAGGCTGCTGAGCTCCACTGAAGACCAGCCCGTGTACTGTGACTATCCTTTTCATCGGAAATTTGGTACCTGTGAAGAGGTATTCAGGAAAAAACAGAGACAAGCAAGATTTTGAGGTGGAGAATTAGGCCCTTGAAGCTCACCGGGCTTCAGCTAGGCAGCAATTTCTCCCTGGGTGACCCTGTAGAGCAGAGTGGTGCCACGGCTGTGCACCCACAAGTTTCTGTCCCATCACTAAAGCACACCTAAGCACTAGCAAAAAGCTGGTGTGAGCAAAAGGCTGGAAGAAGATGCCCAGGCAGCACCATGCGTGTCGGCACAACCCAAACTGCTGGCTTAGCGAGGCTCCTTTGGAAATCCCAGGGTGGTTGCTTGTCACGGCGCTTCAATGCGTGTTGGGCACGTATGGTCTGTTGTAGCCTGCTAATTGCTGATTGATTTGGCTGTTTGGTTTTTGGTACTTCACCCATTTATGAATTCCTCAGCTCTGATATCACAGAGAGGACAAAATACCCGTCAGTGCAGTGGTATGGCTTGGCTGGGGTAGCTGCCAAGGTACGGTGCCATTCTTTGCCGTAGCTGGATTAGGGAGCCAGGATTGGCACCGGCGTTGGCACTCAGGTGTTAACCAGAGGGACACGTCTGTAGTTAGATGTGGTGGTGTGGGTCTCCAGGGAGGGTCTCCTCAGGGTGACCATCGCAGGGAGACTTTGGGCTCCGCAGGGCAGTGAGCGGTGCTGTCAGCTCACGGAAACCTCCTCAGTTGTGCTCAGCCAGCTCTGTGGAAGCTGCCGTTCAGTGAAAATGTGATCATTTTCTTTTTCTCTACATTATTTCTAGTGAAATGCTCTAAAAGTTCCAGATTGTTACCACCTCAGATCTTTAATATGCTATTAATAATACAAATTACCTAGAAGAATGTAATTTAATTCTTTTCTTTAAATCTTCAGAAAACGGTGCAAAATAGCTCAGCATAGCTAAACACCACGCTCCAGGATTTACACTCTTTGGTTTGTTTGCGGGGTTTTTGCTGTAAAGTTGCATCTCTTTTCACATCTAGATCTTACCTATGAACACCTAGTGGGATGTACCACTTTCCACTCCCTCCAGCATGCGTAACTCCTTGACCCTTGTGGAGTTAAATCCTGGAGCAGGGCAGACCTGCCGTTTTGGCTTGCAGTAGCAGGTGACATTTCAAATTGCTCAAGTCTGACGATTTATTAAAAGTGCAGACAGATTTGTTTGAATCGATCTGCTTAAAAGAATCTTAAAATAATATTGACGTGATTTCTGTAATAGCATCATCGACATTGAAGGATACATATTGTTCGTATATCAGTGGCCAGATGCTGTCTTTAGGGAATGCGATGTTCTTATTTGAGCTAATAAAGTGCCACCATCTCACCATAAAGCAAAACAACTCTGACAGTATTGTGAAATTTGGAGCTGGAGCACTGTATTTTCATAGTATAATAATGAATGTGGCTTTCTGGTTTGCTCAGTACTAATTATATAAGCATTTAACATATGCATGAAAAGATCTTTAAAGTTGTAGAATATTATGGGATTTTTAAAAAAAAAACCTCTAAAATAACTTGCTGTTCGTCTAGCTTTTCACCCTGCCTCCCTTTTAACTCGAGTTCTTGTACTCCAGAAAATGTAGGCCGGTTAGTCACACCAGCTAAAAAGTTAGAAGACACAATACGTCTGGCAGAGTTGGTAATTGAAGTCCTACAGCAAAACGAAGAGCACCATGCGGAGGTGAGCAGCGGCACCCTGTGAGGTCGTGTCCCCAAGGTCTTCAGCAGGCTCCGGTGCCTCGCTGGGAGCTTTGTGCGATGTCTTCCCAAATGGTGCTGGGTTATCTTCTTTAAGAGCCAAAAGTGTTCCTAAATACTGGAGTGTGATGAAGGCAAAGTTATCGTTGCTTTTGCAGAAGGGAGGGAGGGCTAAAGGAGGAATTATTTAAGTTCTGCTCTCCTCTACGTCAGTCTGCAGCCTTTCATACAGCGCCAGCGGGAGCCGAATCTGGCCAAATATATTCACCACCAACTACATACAAGGGCAAGTCTCTCCACTTTTCAGAGAAGTCGTATTTAAAAAAAAAATGTCATGTGTTTGTGCCTTTGTCCAGAGGCATTAGCAGGGTCCCTGCAGCCACTACTGCTCCTGCTGTCCGGAGTTGGAGCAAGGAAAACCACCACAAAACAAAGTGTTTCTTTTTGTGTCCCTTTCTGAGCATTCAGGTCATTTCCAGGGGTTTTCCCTGCGGTTCATGGTTAACTCACCTGGTTTCCTGTTGGCCTCTTCTGCCTTGGCTTATTGGGAATACCTCAATTACTAGTCACGGAGGTTAAGATGAATTATTCTTCCTTACTCAATATTTGGGTTATCTAAGGCCTAATACAGGCTTAAATCTTCAAAGCACTTTAACAGAAAGATTCATGTTTTAAAACCACTGAAACCATGTCATAGTCAAATATAGACCAGAAATCCACGAGGCTTGATCCTGGAAACACTTGGCTTCACAGGCAGCTGACATTGCTGGCTGTAGTCCTGCTCTCGGCACATCGGGACATTTCTGCCCGAGCAAGCGACCGTGCGTACCCATGTAAGTATTTGCAGGATTGAGCCTCAAGTTCTCTATAAATCTGGTGCTCTTGGATACGTATTGAAAAGTAAATCGTTTTAAAATTCAGAGTGAACAGTTATTGTTTATGACTGTAGGTAATGTAACACTCATTCACTATTTTCTCTTTTCTTTCCCATTGATATATACATATATACTCACTATATTTTGCATTAAGAGCATTTGATAATTAATTTCACAGTCACCTAAAAATCATTCCAGTGTATATTAAATTTGCAGTATAACTTAACTTATTGATAATACACAACAATCCACAACACCCAACTAATGCCTGATTGCATATTTAAATTTCCTCCCTGTTTTTCTACTGTTCATTCAATCTTGGATGATCCTGGCAGGGGAAAGAGGTATGTGACTAAACCGAATGAAACGAGTCACTCCTGTCATATTTCGTGCATGCCCTCTCAGTGCCATGTTTCCTACTGGGATTTTACCCGGGTTGCCCTCGCTTCCGTAACTTTGACCTTTGAGTAACAGCAACTTGGAGTCGGCTGCTTGCGGAGCGGGCAGCCTGACACAGGAGGGTAAATGTGGCATAGCAGTCCGGTCCATGCATGTAGCAATGGGTATATTTTACGAGCGCTGCAGTTACATCCCAACACAACCCTACCTGCCTGGACTCGCTCCTCAGCCTGTTGTTACCTCTGTCGTTTTGCATTCACCCAACCTCTGGTACACTGTGGTGGAGATGGACTAAGTACTACACGAGTGCCTAGAATGGTAGTGGTCTTCCTCTGGTTTTGTCTGTATGTGCCTTGTACTGGATATACAGTATTTATATGTAGAGAGAGAATATACGGGGTGAAGGGTGAAATAAACTCCGTTTTAACAAAAGGGAAGGGGTGCTCAGGAGCAGTGATAGCCTGTCCCAGGATAACAAGTGTTTTATTCCACTCATCACCAGCACAGGCTGGATGTACAGCCAGCCAGGAAGGAGCTGTTTTTAAAATGCAGGTTATATTGAAAGCAGCAGACTTCTGAAGGAAGCATTGCAGGGCCGGTAGCGCTCAGCCAGCCACGCTGCCCAGATCCTCACCAGGAGCAAGACTCAAAACTGCTCCCCAGCAGCTTTTGTGTCACAAGGTTTTGATTAGAGACAGAAGGTTAATGCCAACACGGATAGGAGGCTTCCTGGTCCCTTGTTCTGAACGGTGACCTGGAAGGGTGAAATTCATCTCTCTCCAGAAGCTCGGCACACTGTCGGTACGTTATCGAATCCCTGTCCTGAGGGGGGCTGTGGCATTTCAGCAGTGTACAGGCAGTTGGCCAGCTCTCTGCACACTTGGAATTGCACCCAAAGGAAGAGAGAGAAGAGGCTGGGTGGTTTGTCACTGATTTTTATTATGCATTGGGAGCCACGTTACGCTCTCACTGTGCAATGAGAATTGCCGAGGTACAGCCCTTTTTCTTTGTTTCTTTATGTTATTCGAGGTGATTTTTTTTACATGTTGTCCATTCACCTGGAGAAGGTTTGACCTGTGAGGTGTGACTCTTTAGTCTGGTTCAGATGTTCAGCAGAAAATTAAATTGCACTGCTCACTGAAGAAATGCCTTAACTTACTGAAGACCAACAATTTTTGCAATTAAAACACACCCCTTTATTCGCCCACATGGAGAATACAAGTCTGCCATCCAGGCAGACTCCCTAATGAGAACCCAGAAAATAATACCCAGAGCATGGAAAATGTTCAAAAACCCGTTACATCAGAAGTACCATGTTTAGTCAGTTGGGTTTTTCTTGCCCATAAGAAGGAAGCAAAGCAGCGCAGGCAGCGATGCAGCAGGAACCGTGGGCCTATGTCTGTGAGAGCGGGAGGTCCCTGTCATGGTGTCATCGCTCCCATCAGATGTCTCCCACCTCCCTTCCTCTGGATGACTGATGACAAATGCCAGAGACAATGCCATTCACCTGTTTTTAAACTTGTGTTTTCTCTCTCTATGTATACGTATGTGTATATGTATATATGTATTTTAACTCCTTGAGGTCATACATATATACATGTGTATCCATGTGTAAAATATACAATAATAGGTGTGTTTGGCTAGAAAGCACACTTTTTTCCCCCGCTTTACATTGTGTTTTGAGCAAAACAGGTAAGTAGATGGTAAATAAATTAAATGTTACCATCTTGAAGGAGATTTTCAAAGTATGGTGCTACCACTCCCACCGCAGGAAGGTCCTGCTCACTGAGACTAGGGAGGAGGAGGTTGAGGATCCTGAGATGAGTTAGAGAGGTACAGAGCTAAAATTTTATGTTTCCAGCAAAAGGGAAACTGTGACTGGTTTGGGCATATTTTTTTTCCACAAATGATCACATGCTTTTCTTCATAATTTCTTTTAAAAATAGTTTTGGTTTTTTTTTTTTCCTTTTTCATGGAAGCAGGTTTTTATTGCAGGACTCTGAAGTGTTTATGTTGGGATTTGTTGCAGAAGATATTCTTTGGCCTCCCCTCTTTTCCCTCCCCCTCAAAATGCCAATTGCCCTTGGTCCTTCATAGCGATGACCTGTGGATGGTATCTGATGGGGCCACAGCCTGGCAGGCTCTGGGCAGGCGGAGGCACAGCCAAAGAAACCACAGCAGTGCCAGCACAGCCCTGGCATCCTCCTTCAAAACCACAGATGAACACTACTGATTTTAAGAGGACCCTCCACAGCCCCATGGCTCAGCATCCACTCGTTTTCCACCTGCACTTTGGGGAAAAGGTTTGAGCAGGTGTTGGGAGCAGACCTGGGTCTCGATGGTTTTGGTTCCTGTTCGACGCCTCCTGATGCAGCACTCCCAGGCGTCTGGCCATGAGCTGGGTTGGGCGCCAGCACCAGATGTAGGAAGAAGAGCTGAAGAGCATTGCCGTGTGTGCTCAGCCCTCCAGGCTCCCACACCTTGGTTTCGGCTTTTCCAGAGTAACAACTCCGCAAACACCCAGGGCCACCATCACCGCTGCCCCCGAGCTTTCCAGGCACCCCAGAGCCATGCCTGATGGCTTCCTTGACATGTGTGGGGCTGGGGGCAGTTTGCAGATGAAGGAGCCGAATGCAGCCTCCTTGTCCCCACACTGTGGCCACAGGGACACTGGAACGTGCTGGTGCTGCCACTCTGGGCATGGTGTTTGCCCAGCACGCCCCTGGATGCACCAAAACCATGCCTTCATGGCACAGCCCACTTCATCCACATCTTCACCCCCGTGACAGGGCAAGCCCGATACTGAGATTAGTTTGGGTGGTTGTTTTTGTTATTTTACATCTTGGATGAGCTCTGGGTGCATAATGCCCAGTGCCATGTCCAACTTATGCACTGACATCTTCACACCACTTTTGTATCAACTCATGGAAGAATAGCAGGGCAATGTTGGTCTGCTTTATGTTTTGGGGAAACAAAGGAGTGGAAATAGTCCCAAAGACCCCCTGCCAATATCACTGGCAGCAGAGAAGTCAGGCGAAAATAGGAAGAATTAAAGGGGTCCATGGCAGTAACCTGGTTTTGGGGCCGTGCTCCCCCTCTGTGGCCAAGTGAACCAGCAGCTGGAGTTGTGCTCTGCACGTCACTGCAGTTCTTCATCAGCGAATTAAAACCGAACCCTGAGAAAGTGAACGTCCATCCTGCTTATTCATGGCTGCTAAAATCTGCAAAAAATCCCCCTTCCTGACTGGCAATTCCTCTTTGAAACGATTCATCTATTCCCAGTCTTTTCTGTTTCATCTCCAGTCTTGCGCCTATGCTAGAGGTTTTCTTTTTCTTGCAAAGTGCCGGAAAGCTGTTCCTTAGACCCTTTTAAGTCCCTGAGCAATTTCCTATCCCTTCAAAATGACAGCACATGGTCCTAACGACAGCACTTCTCATATTGCATGTTCCCAGCCAGAAGTGATTACTAAACACGCATGCATGCGTTTGCAGCATTCACATCTGAGCCATGTACGATGTGAATGTCACGTCAGAGAGCCCGCACAGTGAATTTTAAGGACCCATGTGCATGAAAATGAGTTACTTCACTGATATTTTTTTGTTTTCAACTTTAGATCTATTTTTTCCCTGCCTCTGTGAAAATATAGGCTTGCCGTAGATACTTTTTTTTATCTTGGCATGTTGACAATAGAGCTTTGTAATTGGTTTCCTAATCAGTAGCCTTATGAAGGTGGTAGTGTGTTTCTATGGATGTGTATAGCTAACCATGTAAAATGAACAGTGCTGTAATAACTTTTACTGGTGATGTTTGAAATATCTCTAATGGAGAGTGTGAGTGATTTAGGACAGATTTTAATGTCCTAGGCTTATAGTTTTTCAAGACAAATAGAAGTAGTGAATCCAAATAAAATTTAGACTGTTGAAAACAGCAGAAAACCCACAAGGACAGTGAAGAAACTCCCAAATTTCTGTACTTTAGAACAAGAATTAGTTTATTTTTTCTGATAATTAGCATAAATAAAGTGAATGAAGTCATTTATTGTAAATTGAACAGACAAAACCTTCTCTGCCATGTTACAACTGCGTGCCTTTATGGTGGAGCTCTGAACAGATCCTCTACAAGAAACATTTGTATTAAAACAGTGCCTGATTGCTGTGATCAGCACTGTCTGTGCAGGCCAGCACTTTAAAGCACTGTTCTCTTTACAATAAAGGTAGTTTACATGAGATGCACTTTTTTTTTGGAGATATGTGGCCTAATGTCTTTCCCTGTGCTTTATTGGAACTAATATGCTTCTTTGTTATTTTTCTCTACCAACTCTGAAGGCCTTTGCTTGGTGGTCAGACTTAATGGTTGAGCACGCGGAGACCTTCCTCTCACTGTTTGCAGTGGATATGGATGCTGCGTTAGAGGTGCAAGCCCCAGACACCTGGGACAGCTTTCCGCTCTTTCAGCTTCTAAACGATTCCCTCCGTAGTGACTGTATGTATTATATTTTGATGATTTCTTTTTCAGTGGGCAGCTCAGGTTACTGATAATACTTAGAGCCTCTCCGTACTGCACAGAGAACAGAGATGGGTAGAGATTTACAGTCCATACTCTTTTAGCATCAGCTTGATTTTGTTCATTCCCACTAGAAAAAAGCACTCACATCCCCCTTAAATCAAATGCCTCAGTCGAAGGCGAGAAGTTGAACTTTTATTTTGCTTCATCTTCTCAAGTCTCTTGGTAATGGCTGCCTGATAAGCAGGGCATTAGGTACTCTATCTCACTGTCATTAAATGTGTGTATTGTTTTATATGTGTTTGTACTACATTTATTTAACATGGGTTAAAAGAGTCCCTGCTTTAGAAGATATTGAAGGGAGGAAAATATGAAAGTATATGGAAGCAGGAGGAGCTCAGAATGGTGCTTTGTGAAATAAGGCTGTTCTCCAAAGCACGTGAGCCCATGCCTTCAAAACCCAGGAGGATTTGGCACTCTCCTGGGGGGTCCTGCTTCTCCCCAGGGAGCTGGAGGCAAAATTGGCATTGCCTTCAGCTGGGTCCTAGAACAGGCCCCCAGTTTCCTTTCTATGACCGCATAAAAAAGCCAGGGACTCATCCTCAGAGAGCAATTTCCAGCATCACGGTAGTGAGTAACCAAAGAAGAAATTGTTCTCCTACCTGCAAAAGCCATAATGTTTGCCATGCTCTATTTCTTACATCCATTTTATTCACAGGAAGTAATAATGTATTTGTAAGTTTGACATTAATGGAAAAGACGATTCATTGTCTGTTTATTTGTTTGGAATAAGAAGTCTGCTGTCTTTGTCGTGAACATTGGTGCCTGATGCCAGCTCCTGTTATGTTCTTGAAGTTTCTTCCTGTTCGCTGACAAATTCGTTGTGTAATGAAGTGCCACGCTGTGGTTTGTTACAGAGGTTTTAGTAACAGTAGTGTCTTACTATACTTTTATTTATCTATTCTAGATAATTTGTGCAATGGAAAATTCCACAAACACCTCCAAGACCTGTTTGCTCCACTTGTTGTTAGATATGTCGATCTGATGGAGTCCTCAATTGCACAGTCAATTCACAGGGGCTTTGAGCGGGAGTCATGGGAGCCAGTAAAGTAAGGAAACCTCCTTTGATACAATCGGAATTTGGGTGCAAATGGATGGAGATTCATACTGAGATGAATTAGCAAACTTTAGACTGGACATGCAGAAAGTGCTTTAGATTTTTCTAGTTTAATGCTAAAAAGAGAAGGCCTGATCTCGTCAGGGTATTCAGGTTGATCAGGGAAATGGTGATTGCTTTTTGAAATGCGTTGCTGCCTCAATTTGGACTGTGTGCTTTTGGACGTGGAAGCATGAAAATGTGAAAAACTTCTTAGCTGGCATAGCTTTTTGGATCCTGTTCTAAAAGGCCTTTTCCAATGCTGCTTTTGAACTCAAATAGCTCCTTTTCAGAACAAAAGACCCCTTTCTTCACTGTGTTCAGTCCAGCCCTATAACCTGTGTGAGTCATTGCTGTACTTACTCTTCCCAATACTCTTTTTTTCCACCTGCCCTGTGGAGGGGTAGCACAGCACTGTACTTCTTGCCTGATGGCAGCACATGTCCCTACGTCCCAGGGCAGCTCTGCCGCGTCGCAGCTCCCTTGCCTGGAGGATTAGGTGTGCAGAAACCATAGGGAAACACGGGCGAGGTGATTCAAGCAGAATCAGTTATTAAATTTGGAGAACTAGGGATCTACCAGCAAGAAATGAGTAGCCTGAGAAGAACCCAAACTGAACTCAAGTGCTGGTGAATGATAAAAACGTGGCATGTGCTTTGGATTACTGTTGGTTTTTCGCAGGTTTTGAAGCATTGCTGAACCCTGTCATGCTTGCTTTAAAAAGCCAAATCAGATCCTATGAAGGAAAATAGCTGACTTTTCCTCCTAGTAAAGGTATTAAAAGAGAATGATCAACCCTTTGCAAACAACATAGGTCTGGCAGTGCTTCAGGCAGGGGATTGGGACCAGGTGACCTCTGGAGAGACCATTTTTTGTGCTTTTTTGCAGTTCTCTAGGCAAAGTTAAGTGACACTGCACTCTCAGAGGTTGCTGTATAAAAGAACGTGTGGTCTTTCAGGGCTTTTCACACCAAATATGTTCCTTTTACAAGGAAAAGAGATTTTGTTCGGCAGCCAGCCTCCCATATGCAACCTGGAGTCTGAGTACCCAGGTTTTTTCCTTTCTTTCTTGTGCATCCTCAGCATCCGTAAGGACTCTGCCTGCCAAATCTCAGGCCTTTTCTTGACACCTGATCATCCCCTCGGTTTTGAGTGGGGTTAAGTGGCTGGCATTCAGGAGCCTCCCTCACTTTCCATTTGCTGTCTTTGGTCTGCAGGCTAACAGGATTAAAAATTCTAAAAAATCTTGTTTCAAATAAGCAGATGTGACCCAGAAAACATACAAGAAATAGATCTTTCGAGTAGGAGAATGCCATTTTTACAGCCACTCTTTCAAGCAGAATTGCACTTCGAAGTTAGCATTAACTTTAGTTTCAGAGCTCTGCTTTAGTAATGAGTATGTTTGTATTTCCTTGTCTGTTATGAAACAGGGGCAGTTAACCACGTACCTGTCCGCCTCAGTCAAGCAGTTGATAAGCAATTCGTTCAGCATTTTTCTTTTGTCAGAAGCTGACATAATTTTGGCTTTTAATGACTTCTGCGGCTTAGCTATAGATGTCCGTAAGTACTTGGCTGTGGCACTTGCCTGTCAAAATGCTTTGTCCCTGACTATTCCGTTATCTATCATTTTGAAGTTATCTTTGATAGTTTTTAAAGGATCTTTTCTTAGTTCTCTTGTAATGGTTATTCTTCTGGATTTCCAGTTACAGAGCGCTTTGAGCATTACAGCTTCATGCGATAGCCCAGGGTGGACTATGTGTCTTACAGACTTGGGTATTTAAAAGATTTCTTCCAGCAGGAAAGTGGGTGCTTTTCACAAGGAGCTCGTGTCCATCTGGTGAAAAGATGCACTCCGGATTTTTTTTCACTAGTTGGCATTTTGTTCTTGTGTCTCACACACAAAAGCGCGAGTTGCAAATGCTGGCTTAACGCGCCGTGACCCAGTGAAGGAAGGTCCCAGCAAAGGCACAGAGGGTGGCACATACAGCGGAAGGGAGAAGGGGGGTGTCATTCCTAGGATCTTATGACAGTTTGGATGTGCTGCTCAGAACTAAATGTCAAGGCATCTTCATCTTTTGCCTCCTGGGCAGACCACCTGCTCCTCTTTGTCTGATCGACAGTGCGCTTGCAGAAAAACTCAGGTCAGAGACTTACATGGTTTGATTCGCCCTTCTGATCCTACTGCCTTCTCAGCCCACATGTCCGTAGTGCAGCACAGCTGCATTTTTGGCCACTGGTTCTCAAATAGTTTGGACCAGCTGATTCCCATCCAAGTCACGGCCTTCCATTGCCACCTCTGCAGCAGAACTTTTTGGGAAGTGGGAACGCTGCAGTATGTTTTTCCATGGCTTTCTGCTGCTTTGAAGAAAGGCCTTCAGGTTGGCCAGAAAAGGTAGATCATCATGGCTCTCCATTCCACCGAGCTTACTGCTGTCCTGCTTTGGATCTCTACGATGAATTGTGAGAAGGAAATCTCATTATCTCCTGTTAACCAAGAAATTATTCCACAACACGAAGTCTTTTGAAAGGGTTTCTCTATACTTGTGCTTGCAATCAAGGCTGAAATATGTAGCCCTCCATAACCTGACCAGATGGCAGTTTGCAAGCATATATTTCTTCTATTTTCATTCCCGAATACTCTGCACCTTATGCTACAAGGAGTTAGGTACAGAAATCACAAACAGCGAGAGAGATACTGTTAAGTATTGAAAACATGGGGGGAAAAAGCATCGATGTAATGTGCTCATGAGGGCTATGTAATCTGCCTCTGCAGAGCTGCTGAATTTGCAGGGGGTCCGTGCCCTATAGCTAGAGCAGCTGGTGTGCTTGTATGAATCCACGCAGAGAAACGTGGAACACTTGTCCTTCGCACAGTCATCCAAGTACGGAGGATACAGAGTAGGTCTGTTCTCTGGTGAGTTGAGAGGTCTTGGAAAAGTAGGGTTTGCAATGGGTTTTTTTCATGCTAGCTTCTCGGAGAACGCTGATTTATCCCGCAGCCAGCAGACACGTACGTGTGTGTGTGCGTCTCTGTGTGTGTGTCTGTGTTGGAAGATCTTCTTGAGCAAATGCTAAAGCCGGTGCAATGACAACCGATTTTATTCACTTGACTAGGACGTTACTCATTGACCTATGGCTGTCTCTGCCGCACTGTAGTCCTGGCTTTAGCATCTATCAATTGCTCACTAACCCGTTGCAAACTATTTATAAATGTATCATTAATATCAATGTAAGAACTTGAGCAGTGTGATTATACTAATAATTTTATATGGTTGTACTACTACAAAATGCTAGTGAAAAACATTTCCCCTTAAAAGAAGCACCGCTGTAGTGAAAATGAGTATTTTTGTTACTATCCTGGGTGTCAGTCAGAGGAAGAGCACAGATTTGACTGCCTACTTCACTATCAAGCTCTTTGCTTCACATCAAGGCTTTTGTGAAAAGATTTGCTCTTGAGCAGTTGCTCAGCCTAGGCAGTAAGGTGTAAGCGTTTATAGTGATGGAAGAGACAGGCGGTTTGCATCTTCCTTCACTAAATAATTTCAAGCATCCTGCAGGAACTGAGCATTTAAGTATGGACAAGGCTCTCGTTCAGCTCTGTTCCGAAGCCAGGAGACACCTCAGTAAAAGTGCTGTGATTTTTCTGCCTTCCTTTCAGTACCAGGGCAGCTCTACAGGAGCAGCCCCTGTGTGATGGGGCTTGTTTTCTGTGACCGGTGCTGCAGGACAGTGCGAGCGCTGGGATGTTGTCCAGGGGTACGTTGCCAGTCTGTTTGCACTGCGGATTTCCCCACGGGCAGCCCAGGTGAAAGCCATTTCTGCAGCTACCAGACACAAACGGGGGTGAATCAGAAGAAGCTGAGAAAACAAGCAGCACAGCTCCAGAGCGTGCGTCTTTTATCAAACGTATCAGGATCCAGTCCTGAAGCTGAGTCGTCTGAAATCAGACAGCCCTCATCTTGTTGATGCAAATGCCCACATTCCTTGCCTGATGGCTGAGGTTATATTTAGCCATCTATATTAAATAGGCATGGCTGGCTTCTAGAAACAGTTTCTCATCTTGGACCTGTAGTTTTATGGTCTGAGCAACTGCAGACTGGAACATTTGTTGGTAATATTAATCATTTTTTACAGGTCTCACTGCAACTGTTAGTCAGATAATTAGATATGTTGAACCTGCAAAACTGTGCATGTCAATTCAGGAGAATATTTTTTAAATTAGTTACTGTATGTTAACATAATATACTCCATTATTTTGCTGTTTTGTTTTGTTTTAAGAGTACTAACTTATTCTTGCAACATATCCTTGCATCAGCAAAATAATGTGTTGTATAAAAGAAATATGTTTCCGTGTGAATATAGTATACTGTTTACTCTAGAAGTCATATTTTATTAATACAGTGTTTTTATTAATATAACACTGTCACTTCTTGAATTTTAATATTAAAACCAAAGGTCCTCTGATTTATGTATTTACCATCTGGCTAAGTTATTTAAGTTGCTTTTCCTTATACATTTATATGTTGTCCACCTCTTGCTATTTCTTTATTTATTCCATACCAGTATCTAACCACATGCACTGCCATTTCTGAAGATTTAACACTCTCTCAATCACTATGGAGTCTGTGTCTCATTCAATAATCATATCATCTTGGTAGCAGATACAGTATGAATGGAAACAATGGGCAGCTTTGCTACATTAGGGAAGTCTCATATCTGCTTGCTGCCTGACAAAGAGAACAAGCAGAGAGCATCACGTCAAATCTACAAAGAAGTATAGAAACAAAATAAACAATAACATAGGTTAGGTGCTTTTTTTCACTAGAAAAAGACTTTGTATTGTAGTTTTCTGCCCCAACAAGAGATTTTATTCACAAAGGGAGAATGATGATAAAGTCTGTTCCCTAAGACTTGCCACCAATGACAAGCTGAGCTCTTGTAGAGATGTGGTTCAGATCTGCTGATGCATTAGGAAACATATATTCAGTATAGCCAGCTCAATTCCATTACCTTGGGTTTTGATATATAAAATGTTCAGTAAGAAATGGAGTTCAGTGTAAGACTCAAGGAACTTGCTAGGATTTTAATATGCCTTGGACAACATAGTGTATCATTTGATAGTTTTCCAAGAGTCCAGATAATGCTGCCTGTACAGGAGCTAATTTAATCCAGGGGAATGGAGAGACTTCCTGAGGTGACAAGTCCTGGTGCGGTCACTGAGAGCAGAGATGTTTGGGTGCTGAAGCTGTGTCCATGCACATCACTAGAAAAGCTTTCAGTAGCTTCAGCAGCACAGGGTTAAGCTGAAATCCTGAAGTCCTGATTCCACTTCCACTGAGCCCAAATAATGATCCAGTGAAAACAGTGTCAAAGCATCTGGTTTTGTTCCTCAAATGGGACTGTAAAACCATCTATGGGTTGTGTCCCAGTGTGCCACACACATTCAGGCAGAAATAAGATATACCTCTGAAACTGGCTGTGTTTCTATGAGCCAGGAAACATGGGAGTCGGGTAAATGAGTTCTACGTCTTGCTGATTCCGAAATCCCATGGCATATTTTTTTTTTGCATGTAAAATACAACTGTGATGAGATGATACTCATTAAAATAGAATTGGACCGAGTATAACATCTAGAGACTTAGCACACTAAAATACGTCAGGATGTTTTGCAAACTCTGTGCACGCAGTGCTGTTACACCGCACATTGTTCAATTAATACCCTGGCCCACTTCTAAAAGATCTCTTCTTGCATAACAGTTGCATGTCTGAAAATATTTATTGAAGGCATGATGCCCAAGCACACATGCCTGATAAATTAACCTTTGAATGTCTTAATCACCCCATGGCCCATTTCCAGCCAAGAAACATTCACGTACCAGGCCTGGATTTATTAAGTGCAGTTTATTCACCGTGCACGTGTGTAGAGCTGGGGAACCTGCAGGACCCATTTTATCCACACCCAGGGATGTGAGGGAGGACCAGGGCATGAGTCTGCACTGAGGAGGAACATTGTGGTTGACCCTTTCATTGCTCCAGATGAGCACATCTTTGTTATTTGTAGAATATCAGCTAAACAGAGAGGTTTTGGAGTGAAATCCTGACTCCATTGAATTTGGTGGCAAGAAAAACTCTTAAGGACTTCTGCAGGAATTTCAAACTCCCCGTTTATTATTTTGAATCCCGATTCTCCAGCAGATCTGTTAGTGTAGCTTTTTCATCCAGCCTGAGTGTGTAAGGACTGAGGCTCACTTCCTTACGAGAGAGATTTTCCCGAGGAAAGGCTGCTCTCTGCCCTCTGCAGTGGTATCAGGACTTGAAGGTGGAGTTATTTTCTGTGGGTGTTTGAGTACTCCCTTAATTTGCTACTTTGTGATTCTTCTTCTTTTCGTTCTGTTCCTTTTTTCAGTAACTTGCTTTTTATTGCAGACCACAAGCCCAGTACACTTAGGCTTCCATACTCATGCTTCTTTCCGAAATGTTTTGCTTTGGTTTTTTGACTGTCGTCGTGCTGTGAACTTTGCAGATTTGTTTATGAGTGTCACGTGCTTCTGCTACATCTGCATTGTCACTGTTATGGTATTTTTTCTTTCTGTCTGTTTCTTCCACAGGAGTTTAACAAGTAATCTGCCCAATGTGAATCTACCAAATGTGAATCTCCCTAAAGTACCAAATCTACCAGTTAACATCCCACTAGGCATCCCACAAATGCCTAGCTTTTCTGCACCGTCATGGATGGCTGCTATTTATGATTCTGAGTGTGTATTCAGTTCAAATTAGATCTCATTTAAATTTAAAGTAATCTTGGCATGGATATGTATTGTTTGTTTCTCTGCATTATATAAAACTTTAAAGAGTGATACAGTTAATTAGACATTTTCTGAATGAGACACTAGTGAATTTCTGGCATATGTATTTTGAGGACTTTTTGTGTGAATCTTGAAAATTTGTCTTACTCCCACCTTGAGTTTGAGCAAGTATCTTGCTTTGCAAAATAGCTGTCAACAACAGGACGTGGTCTGAACAACGCATGAGCCACAGAGCTTACAGTGCGACATTGTGTGTCTCAGCAAAGAGTTTTGTCCAAAAGAGATCAACCCATTTCTGTGGACCAGATGTAGATCTAAAAGTGAATTTTATATAAAGCAAGTTCTGCATTTCCCAGATAATAATTTTTGTCTTGATTTTGGTGAAACAGTTTAACAAAGAGGAACACCCCTGCAACAGTTTTTATTCACGTTGGGGGAGGCCACGGAGAGCAATTAAAGCTCCACTGCCATTGTTACAGCCTGAATAACACTGTGACCAACTCAAGATATTTTCAATGTGAGCTTTAGAGTATGGCCTGCAAAATTTGGCACGGAGTCACAGCTCTGTAGGAGCTTTGTGCTCCCCAATCCCTGTCCGAGTGTCCCAGGGTGCACAGGTGGAGCTCGGGGTGGGGAGGATGTATCACAAATCCTGAGCACAGATTAGGCAACTTCTGTTTTTACAGCAGATTTCTCTTAAATGTCCCAGCCACCAAGCAGTGTGGAGGGTGGTACAGAGTGGGCTCAACCCAAATCTCGTCATCTCATCTCCCAGGATGTCCTAGCACAGGAACTGAGACCTTGCCAGTTCTCTTTCTAAATTCCTAGAGGGTTATTTAGAGTTGACATGGGGTGGTCTCAGCCAGCACTGCACAGATGTGTTGCTTTTCCCCTACCTTCTCACTTCAAAGATAAAGCTGAAGAAACCCCCCAAAACTATCCCCTTGAAGCACCCTCAATTACATCTACACCTGGGGTCCACCAAAATGCCTCTGCCATTAGCCTCATGCAGGCTGTATTGCAGAGCAGTTGTAATGAACCAGAAGTAAAACAAACACTTATGTTTGATTTTTTAATATGTACTTTTTAAAAAATTTAAATATTAGCTTGGTCGTTTGTGTTTCAAAGCTATACAACTCATATTCATGCTAAGATAGCTCTATTAAAGGCTAGCTTAGGCAGTTGTCTGTAAAGAGTACTTGGAAGTTTTAATCTTTCTCTGTGCATGCTTTGTGGTATTGCCCTTGAAAAGATAAGAATCATGTCATGACAGAAAATTGGATAATCCCTCTGCAAATGCCTGAGCATCAATGGTACAATGCAAGCTGCCTGAGTGATTAGAGTCATTGCAGTGCTCACAAGCAAAATATTAACAGCGCATCTTGGAAATGAACTTACTGTATTGTTTACTTGCACGGAGCCCTAATCAAAAGTGAGAAAAAGGCCAAGAATAATACTTCTAAAATATTGAAACCAAATGGATGTCATAATGCTGCTGTAGTAAATACCAATTATTGTATTTGTACGTGTATTTTATTTAAAACATAAATTTGTGCAGTTCCAAAACTGGGTTTAGACTGTTAAAGCTCATTTGTACCCAAGCACAGGTTCGAACCAGGCAAAACTAAAAACTGATGGTAGACTAACACTCAAGACTGCTGTACAAACTGGCCCCTGGTTGGAGGAAATGCCTGATTCTTTATCTTTTCATCTCCCTGGTTTCCTTTGACTCACCCTTCCCCTCCATCAAAGGACATGTTACCTGTTGCTTAGTGTCAGATATGTTTCTCCTACAACCGAGATGGCTCATTCTTTATCTATGTGAGCGCAGGACCCTGCAGGACCCCTCTGGCATGTTGGGACTCTGGTTCTCACCTCGCGGTAGCCGTGTCTGCATTAGCTCCGGTCTCCTCTAGCATTAACTCAATGCAGCTGGCATCTGTCACAATAGAAACACCCTCCCTCATCTGTTTCTATAGATGATGTCAGCACAAGTGGCAATGCATGGTGTGTTAAATATCTTATAAATTACTGTGTTAGCACGAGTGGTATGCGAGGAGGGGGTTGAAACTCTTGAAGCTCCCTTGGTAATTGTACTACAAAAAAAAAATTAAAAAGTGAGAGAGAAGGCGAGAGGGAGAGAAAAGGGTTACGGATGCATAAATTTCTCTGCACAAACAGAGTGCAATCCAGTTCTGTATTTTTATTCTGCGAGTGGAGGTTTGAGATAAAATTATACTGTGAAAAGAGCCCGTGTAGCTACGCACTGCAGGACCAAAGACTTCCATCTGGGCAGGGGTATGGGTACAAGAATATATGCTTGGGAGAGAAATTCAGAGTTTTTCTGACAGACCAAAGATGTTGCAAAATAAATTAAAAAAAAATAAATTGTTGTCCTATAGATGCCTTTGCAAGAGGCAGATCTGTGAAAAGGCGCAGCGGTCAATCCTGCCAAAACTCCTGGATGTGAGATGTCTAGTGCCCTTAGCTCAATTGACTTACCCCGATTTTTTTTCAGCTGTTCAAGAGATAAAGCGTGTCCTCGCTCACCACTTGTTAGCACTGTCCCTTACCTGGAAACCGGGCCCTCACTGCGGGGGGACAAGGCAAACTCAAGATAAAATTCAGAGGGGGCTGGAATTTGCATGAGACCCTGAATCTTAATAACTGCATACGGCCTAGTATGGCAGTTATTATTGATCGAGGATTTTCTGCCACAGTTACTGGCCTTAATTCTTAATAATCACATACGTTAATGTGGTTATTAACTAAGGCTGATTTTTACCATACACACATTCTTCCCGTTAATATGTGTAACTCATGATGTTGTCTTACTCACCTGGTCTGGAAAGTTTTGTGGGTTATGACAGCAAGGTAGATTAGGCAACTGTATGGTAAAACTCAAAATCCTGATGGTGGAGATTGCCAGCGTTGTCCTGTGTATGAAACTACTGTCTGCTCTACACTTGTTGCAGGGATGGTCTCCACATCAGGTTACAAAGAGCTTGATGCCACTTCTGACTTCTGTTCTCATTTTGCCCTGCCAGCAATGGATCAGGCACCTCAGAAGATATGTTCTGGAAACTCGATGCCCTCCAGACCTTCATTCGGGATTTGCACTGGCCCGAGGAGGAGTTTGGAAAGCACTTAGAGCAACGCTTGAAGCTTATGGCAAGTGACATGATCGAGTCTTGCGTGAAAAGGTACGTGCCCGTGAGCAAACTAGTCCTGTTTCTCATAGGAGCTGACAGGATGCAATGGGTTTTTCTGTCTTATTATCAATGAAGCTTCACTTCAACCACCTTTTCTTAGTGACCCCAGCTCACCTCTGCCCAGGACAGGCGTGGTGGAAATCCACCCCATTGCTGTGAATTGTGGCTTGGAATTCTTCCAAGCAAGCACTTCCCTGTTGAGGCTCTGGAGAGTGCATATTCACAATAAGGCAATAAATCACCCTTTCTTTCAAGCTGTATGGGATGTTACTTATTTTCCTTGGCACACATGAGGTCAAGTCTTTGTAAATGCAGTTTGGTAGTTGGCAGTAGTTTGGTGAAGGCATAGGCCTAGGTAAGATCTCAGCACCCACCTAAAATACACAGGTTCATGAAAAAGCAAGCAAAAAAGTGATCCCAAAAAGGGGATATGGTGTAGCTTGGCACACAGGCTTCACATCTGCCATAGATTGAGAAAAGCTGTTGTATTATTACATTCATTATAGGATACTCACCTGCAGATCTTCCAAAACAGAGAGGTTTCCTTAAAAAACTTTCAAACATGCAGGCAGCTGTTATTTTGAAAACAGAATGTTATGGGTAAATTTCCAACCTTTTCACAGTAACTTAGGTGTATTTGGTATTAGAGGTGATGAGGCAGGAGGAAGAAATTAACTTTGCATCCCATTGTGCAGAAATTAATAGACAAAGAGATGAACCAAGGGAAAAATGGGTGTCAAATACAGCTGGTAGATGGTAATATTAGCTGCAATGTGTGAGGTGGCTGTTCTGTACCACAATTGCCTGGCCACTCTGCAAGTGTGAGCGTGGCATTTATCATTCACACATCCCTCACAGTCTGGATACGCAACGTCAGCCGTAGGAGAAGGCACGTTCGGTCCCTGAGATGCAGGCAGGAGACTCACCCGCTGGAAGGCAGACAGCTCAAAGCTTGCTCTGGAATAAAACCCAGTACATTTTAAGTGCAGTGACATGGTCATGATGTCTTTGGCATTGAGCGAGTCCCGCTTTATTGCAGCGGCGCATGTTTGCTCCTTTGACTGGCACGAACGCTGAGCTTCAGTCATCCTCTGTTTGCCAGACCATCCTTTAGGAGCCAAGCCAGTGCTGGAGCTCTGCTCTCTGCCCTGCCCCCAGCATCACCATCAAAACACTTATTTTCTCCTTTTTAAAAAAAAAATGGGAACCAATTTGCTGCACCTGCAGTGCAGTTACAGCTGCGATGATCTATAGAAATCAGACCAGGTCAGGTCAGCTGAGATAACTGGGAAAAACAAGCAAGTTTACAGGTACATCTGAGGAAGGGCTTGTGTGCCTGACAGCCAGGGATTTTTTTTTCCCAACTGCTTCAACCTTTCTACAAATATGTTGCCCCTCTATAAAAACCTGGCCCAGCTTGTAATGGTATAACTATATATAATGGTTCTGAGCATAAGTAAGTAGGAACATACTCATCTCTGCGAGGAGATGGAAAATCCCAGCCACTTTGGGTCCTTTCAGTAATTATCAAGATTCTAGTCCCCGAGTCCAGGCTAAATCTGGCACTGGTAATTAAATCAGTTCAAATGCCACTGCTGATGTAAACCAATATGCTGCCTTCCCTATTTATATCACCTGCAAACAGGGCCTGGCTAAGGTTTCTTTAGCAATTTCAGTTTGACACAACATTTTTCTTCGCGTCTGTCTCTGAACTGTTGAATACCATGGAGGAGCCACCCCGCCTTCCGCACTTGGTTGTATTTCGGTGCTTTCAGGAAAGCAACCCTTGCAAGAAAGGCCTGTTTCACTAATAAATTTGGGCAGGTGGACCTGTGTACCAGCTCAGGTCTCCTCCCAAGAACAGGAGTCTCACATTTGTAAATGAGTTTTCATTCTCATAACCCTTGAGAGATCGTTCAAGATCAGAGTTACTCTTGAGCTGCAGCTGATATTATTATTTCTAAATTGAAGCTCCTATGTTAATTTGTTGGCAGATTCTGTCTGATGTGATAATTGTTCTGTGTTAGCTTGGGTTAGTGAAGTACCTCCAGAATCTGCAGAGGGGCTCCAAAGAAAGGCAACGCAGTGCCCACCATACTGCAGAGCATTCCCCAGGGTAGAGTCACAAATGCCTTGATATGTTAAAATATGACACAGGGTCCAATCCTGTCATCTTTGGCCCAACAAAGCTCCTGGTGTAACACAGTTTGTGACTGCCAAGGATTCAAATTTGAGCTCAGTGAATCCTCAGGAGAGCAGTGAGGTGCAGGCTGGTGTGATGTGTGTGCAGGTGTTCACGACTGCACCCATGCACATTTTGCAGGTGTATTCTGGTGAGGATGTGCGCTTCAGGGAAACCACTTCTATGAACTTATGTGACAATTAGGAACTTCAGCAAGCAAATAAAATCATGTAAACCTAAAAATGCAATGATCTGGCAATGTCCTTTCAGTAAAGCAATAAATGAGCTGCTGTTATTTGTAATTGATATAATGGAGCAATAGGAGCTTCCTTTAATGCATCAGGTTTGCTATTTGTCTGTGGTTATAAATCAGCTAATGCAACCAAATTATAGGTGTACATTGACACTGCTGTTTGTAGCATCATCACACTGTTTATCAAGCATGAGAAAGTCATAGTTTCCCTGAAACCATTGCTCACTTTATAAATAGTGTGTATTCTGGAAAGTGGGTTTCTTCTTAAACTGGAAAATCATTTTTAGTAAAAGCACATTGGTAACAATTGCACTATAACGCTCTCGGCAGCATTCAGCTCTCTGGTTTCTTGAACTCTTCTCGGTATCATTTCACATTATTATTAGCTTCAGCATGTTAAAAGGTAACTGAAATGTCTTTTTTTCTCAACAGAACCAGGATTGCATTTGAAGTAAAGCTGCAGAAAACCAGCCGATCAACAGATTTCCGAGTCCCTCAATCAATATGCACCATGTTTAATGTCATGGTGGATGCCAAAGCTCAGTCAACAAAGCTTTGCAGTATGGAGATGGGCCAAGAGGTAAAAATGCAGGTTCTTCCCTTCACAGCTTTCAAAGGCAATGCCATGAAATTTCCTATCTCCTGTTGTGCTAGTTTCAGAGGCATTGTTTCAGTTGTGGATTTAATCTTCCATATAGAGTGTGCAGATGAATATACAAGGGGTGTTTCTCAAATCAGTCTAATGAACATAAACATTCAGAATCCCTGTCACTTAGCAGTGGCTTTTTGCAAGAGCTGTGGTATGCATCTCTTAAGCTTGCTTGATGCATGATGACCATGTGTATATATGTAGAGTCATTAACTGCACCTTGGAGCCAGGTGTTGGCAACACACTTTCTGTGTATGACTATTTTTTGTAGGCAAACATAAGGAAAATGTAAGTGCCAAGTTGTTGCTGTGATGCTTGTAAGGAAAAAAAAACCACAAAAACAAAAGCCACCAAAACAGGTAACTTCCGAAAGTAGACGGACATTCCAGCTGCTGTGACTTCCTTGAGTACTGGGTATAATCAGCAAACTTGATGGTCTTGGACTGGCAGGTTCTTAATGACTCAAGTTGCCAAACAACAAATGTGTTTAATTAATTGCTGATAATTGTTTTTCTTCTGAAGCCATAGTAGCAGGTTGAAGTTTCTGTGAATTGATCTATGAATTAGAAAGACATGGTAAATTGGACTAGATTAAATACATCATAATGATCATTGTGCTACAGTGGCTTCAAGCCAAATTAAATATTCCTGTAGCAGTCTAGAATAAATACATGAATACTGTTTGGCTGTCCTATCCCACTGCCTGTCAGCACTTCCTAGACAAACCCTTTCATGACAACGTCCCGTG
The DNA here is from genome assembly GCF_000695765.1 of Mesitornis unicolor. NCBI lineage: Eukaryota > Metazoa > Chordata > Aves > Mesitornithiformes > Mesitornithidae > Mesitornis > Mesitornis unicolor. The sequence continues at coordinate 42,637 of NW_010168245.1, read as the reverse complement.
GTCAGATTTTGCAGTGAATCATTGCAACTTGTTGTTTTCTTTTTATTTGTTCACCTCACCCTGTTCCTCTGAGAGCACTTGCTCCAAAGGCCACTGGATGCAGCAGGGACTCTTGCCCTGATGTCAGTGGTGTTTGGATCAGACCCAGTTCTTCTTTTTATTTTTCTTATACGTGTTTCAGTTATAACATTTTATTTGCAATCGTCACCTTGCAAGAGAGGTTTCAAACTGCTCATCATCAGGGTCTTCCTTCATCCTCCAGGTCAGCTGAGGCAGATCTTGAATGAGCTTTTGTTGTCCAATCTTGGACATGAACTTCTCCACCACTTTCTGTTCCATATCCATACCCATCTACCTCCCCAGATCCCTCAGCCTGCAGCTGCTGCAGCCAGGAAGGGCTATGGTTGTGATGCTCCTCACAGCAAAGCAGCACCAAACCCTCATACATTACACTAGCGCAGTCCCTGGGGACAGGGACGTTTTGGAGATCAAGCGGACTCTGATATTGTGACAGAGCAAGCTCATTACATTCATAAAATTTCCAGGTTAAGTATTCAGATGGGAGGAGACTGATATCATCAGCTGCCTCTGGATATAGTGTGGCCAGGCACTCGCTGCATCTTTCCGTGCTGACCTGGGATGCTCTGTGCTTGCCACAGTTTCCTCCAAATTTTGAGCATCAGTCACGTTGCCCATATGGCCTGAGTCAAATTGCAAGCGAGAGGCGAGCGGGCGGCAGCGCGGGTGTTTCTCTGCTGCTCTCAGCTGCAGCGGGATTCACTCTGCAAATCTGCCTGTGCCACTTCAAGAAGGTGTTTGGTACAGCAGCACGGAGTCAGCCCAACTCCTGTGGCAGGCAGCAGTTGCTGGGACATGAGGTTTTTAACAGATAGCTGAACTAATAGACCTGTAAAGCAGATGTAAATTATCGGTGCATAAGTTACTATTTAGGGCTACAGTATTTTATACACCCTCCCTTTTTCTTTTCTTCCTTTTAATGAGTTTTCCTACCTCCCCTTCCATTAGCTCATGGCACTCCGCATTTTAGCTACCTCCATCTCCTCTTCTTGAAACTTTCTAAACTGGTGCACTGAGATGGTCGCACTGGGGGTGGATAAAAGGTCTGTTGTTAGTGCCCACAAAGGGAGGACAAAATGCCACCCCAGCTCCTGCGGTCCCCATTGGAAATTATGAGATGGTCACATAGACAGCAGAGGGGTGAGGAACCGCGTTTCCAGCCTGGGTCTGTGCAGGGAGCTGGGTCTGTGCATCACTGAGTCCTTCTGTCCCCCATCCCTGGCACCGTGTGGCTCCTAAAATACATGGTCCCTTTGCAGACAGTTCAAAAGCAGCAAAAAGGGCTCAAATTGCCCACCACCATGTTCACGCAGGGGCGTTTCCCCAGACCTACCTGGACATTACATTTTGATTAGAAACAAACCACTGATTTTTCTGACTGTCCAAAGTGTACGTGAGCAGACTCTCTCGCCACGTTACCTGACCTCTCTCCTGCAGTTTCACCCACCCCAATGGCCTTCCCTCCGAGACTACCTTCAGTTACATTCACTTTCGCAGATACTTGAATGCATTTTGCGAGCATTACCCTGTGAAACAAACACCCATCATTTCATTTCCATTTCCTTGTCTCTAAAGGCAGCTGTTAAAACATTTGGTAAACATACTTTACCATCTTAAATATTTATTTTTCCTCTGAATTTTTAATACATCTAAGGGGATAAATGTATGTATTAAATGTTTCTCAGTTGGTCTAGTATGTTTCTATTTAATATCTAAGGTCAGATGGTCCTTAGAGAAATACAACGTACACACAATCTGTTACATGACAAGGCAAGATACTCATCACATAAAGTCAAGTTGAATCATTGTAGTGCACTGATTACGGATTGTAATAATTGAGCTAATAGAAAGCTGCGATGAACTCGATCGAAAACTGGGGCTATGCTGGGTAAAGCAAACCAGTTATGCGATCTTTAACCTTGAGTGTTTTCATAAGAAATGTCGAAGGCGCTGTTAGAAATGCTGGTTTATGAACCAGGCGTCTGTGAAAGCGGCACCAGGCAGTCGCTTTCCAAACCACCACCTTCTCCAACCCCATCCTGGGGGTGCCTTCCCGAGGTGGAGCTGGGCTGCGGTTTTATTCCATCAGGGTTCTTATTTGCTTTTAAAACAACATTTTAATTAAAAATGCATCAGTCGGTGCATTTCACAGTGTGTTGTTTTGCATGTATCCAGCCATTTTTGAGTTAAAACTCATCATTTATCCCATGAAAGCAGTTAGCTAAACTCTTGGTTGCGAGATCTTCCATGCACACAGGAAATGCAGCAGCAGAAGGGAAATATCACGGGGAAGATGCCCCCAGTATATACACAGTCTCTTCTTCATCTCCCTTGGGATGTCCTGGCTGTGTGTGCCAAAGGCGTCAGGAGCTCCTGCCCATGCCCAGCTGTTACAGGTCCCCACAACCAGGTCGGGCACAACCAGGTCAGTCCTGGGAGCTGATAAGGCCTAACTCTGCATTAAACAGATTAATCATGACGACAGTCCCTATAAGGGACACCTATGTGTCTTGACCTGCAGAGCAGGACATGGAAATGGGAACTGCAGATGCAAATGTCACTTGCTTGTTTGTGTATGTTTTTCCCTCTGAGCAGCCCCGGCCGGGATTTGGGCTGGGATGTGCTGCTCCATGCACCCCTGCCCTGCCCGTGCAGCGGGGTCCATCCCTGAAGGGTGCACAGCTGCCCCGATGCTGAACCCTGCCTGGTGACAGCCGCTCGCCTCCCTCTTCAGAGCAAAAGAAACCCATAAGAGACTGTCAGCAGCTAGGGACAACCCGGTCCCTTCCTCCCGTTTTACTGCCTACAAATAGTACTGATATTTCAGTGAAAGGAGGTTTTGATCACGTTTCATTTTCCATTGCTTATTGTTTCTGTGCATGATGCTGCTGTTCTCATACGTCCCTTTTTTAAAAAGATTTTGGTTGATTTATTGTTTGTCTTCATATGTTCTTTTTCCTGTCTTTTGCACGTTCCTCTTTATTTCTGTCCCCAATCATCTGAAAAGTTTGCTAAAGAGTGGGTAAGTGTGTCCTACTTCTATTTTCTTTTTTTCCAAATTCCTGTGTTAATATGTTATTGTCGTAGAAAAAAATCCCCAAACTTCAGAACAGTTCAGACACTACTGATCAGACACTGAGACCAACATCTAGCATTTGTAAAGCCCTCGCAGTCTTCCTTCCCAAAGTCTGATTAGTATTTAAAGCAGATTTGTCTCTTTCAATGTGATTTGATGTTAACATTTTAAAACAATATTAATGCCAAGTGGTAATGAATATAGTGACTAGCACCAGTGCTTGAAATGTTTTACTGAAAAATCAAATGTTTTGTGTTGGAAAGCAGTCATAATCAGTATTTTCTCAGTCCATTGAAAATAAGAATATACTGTATGTTTTCACTAATTAAATCTTGTATTGGAAACAGGTCTTTTCTAAATTAGTAGAAGACTGTATTTTAGTACCTATTCTAGCCATATTGCAGCTGATTGCATCAGAGCTCCCAAGCTAAGCAAGGTTTGGCACGTGCAGAAATTGGGTTGAAGACTCAGCGACGCCGAAGTTGCCGGTGCTGGCGTGGGTCAGCCGGTTCTGAGCTCGCACCGCCGGCTCTGCCGACAGCCAGGGCTCAGAGCTGCGCTGCCTGGGCTTCTGCATGGGACAGAAAGGCTCCTCTTGGTTTGTTGGGGGCTTTAAAGTCTATTTTACAGGTGCTGAGCAAAGCGTTTAGAGCAGTGCTTAATTTGAACCATGTGCCAGTGCATAACATGCGCTCACGTGCTGTGCTGCAGTAGGCGGGAAGTGCTCAGCATCATCTCCGGTGGTTCAACCCACGGGTGCAGCAAATCCTCCCCGCTCCCCTTCCCAGGGCTGGCGGTTTGCGGTGCCCTAGGCAAGGGCTGCCTTCCCCTCCGGCAGCAGGCTGTCTCCTTGTCAGATGCGATCCACAGGGTAATTCCCGCAGAGCTGAAGCAGGAGGACTTTTCACTGGGTGCTGATGCTCTCGGGCACAGCACAGCCTCCCCTCTGACGTGTGCGTGTGGCTCCTGGAGCTGTGGGCACACAGAAGAGGGCAGGGTTTGCCCATGCTTCACAAATTGATGGATTCTCCTTTAATTTGGTCTCTGCTATGAGAGTAAGTAATCACTGGCTACTGTAGTGGAGCATAGGGTAATAAGCTGCATAATTCTTTGGTTTAATACTACTGCATATTGTGGTTTACCAAGGAAAAGGCTGGCAATCATAGAGCTCTTGCCTGAGATCAATGCTAATATTTTCCTCCCTTTCTCCTTTTACTTTTCTTTAGCACCAGTACCATTCAAAAATAGATGAACTAATTGAGGAAACCGTCAAAGAAATGATAACACTCCTAGTGGCAAAGGTAACCTTCAGCTTCAGGTGAAGTGATTCACTGTTAACATTGCGTTTTTAATATGTGCGTTTCCATTAAAATGTGACACATTAAGACGTTGAATTGGCTTCTTGTCTCTCACAGGCAAGATCATACATCTCCCAGTCCTTTCATGGTGACTCTTTGATGATTAGGAACTGTGTGAGATGTAATACGCTGCTAGCAGGATTGCCATACTGGGCCAGAAGTGGTTTTAAGGAATGAGTGTTATGTTGATGGGGTAACACCCCATATCCAGCATCACCCCACGGCACTGAGGGTGGCTTCAGTCAGGGGGTGGCACTGCTAAATGCTACTGCATAGACGTTGAGGTGGCACACAGAGGTGGTCACCTCTTCTACGCGTAAGGTTGAGGGGACAGAACAACTTGTCTTGTACAAGATTGCCTTACCTTCTTCTAAGAAATTAATTTAGAGGTGACGGTAGTGGGAAATACATTCCAAAATGCCAGGTTTAATTGTTTGGGAATTGTTTTTCATCGGAGTCGGCTCCTTTAGCTCAGCTGCCAGCATTTCCCTTGGGTTGTTGTGTAGGTTTGGTGTGCTGCAATAGCACAGAGGGGAACTGGTACGTAGGGAGAAAGATGGCGGGGTATGTTTTCCTCTAGTTTCAAACTTTCTGAGAACAAGTCATCCCTATTATACAGCGGAGACCTTTAAACATAATCCGCCAACATATGCCAGTTTGATTCTTCTGCAAGAATAACCAGCAAGCTGCGTGCTTGACACTGCGTACTGGGAGCAAGAACCGCCGCCTTCCACGGCCAGAGAGGCTGTGCTGGCTTCCCCCCATGCTGCGCCCACCTCCTGTCCCCAGCACCACCCACAACACCCAGGGCTGATTTCCACCCAGCGAGAGGTGGACCATGTAGCACCCAAAAAGCAGAGCTCCTTTCTCCCTGCTCCCCAGCCCGCTGTGCTCGGGCGCAGCTATCCGTTCCTTTGGCAATGCGGAGAGCTCTACTGACTTCTTTTGAAGCTGATGCTGATTTTCAGACTCTTGTTCAATTATTAAAAATAATTGTAGTATTTTTTATCTCCATAGTTTGTCACCATTTTGGAAGGAGTCTTGGCCAAACTGTCTAGATACGATGAAGGAACTTTGTTTTCTTCTTTCCTGTCATTTACTGTGAGTACAGACAATATTTTCCTTTATCTTTTTTTTTTTCTGAGTTGTAATCTCCTGCTGTCCCAGGACTAGATCAGCTACAGAATAATTCTGCCATTCTGTGATGTTTGAACACTATAACCCCCACATAAACAGATAAACAACCTGTATGCAGATACACAGTACATGAACACCCCAGATGCATAGGTGTCCTAGTTTCCACGGCAATAGGCCATCATATTGTAGCACAGCATAAAGGCATCTCCAGTCATCACTCAGGCTGGTGGAGTTTATTTTGTTGAGGATGTATATGAGGATTACGCATGTACACACAATTTCCTTAGCTAAAGAAGTTGTTTCATTGCCACCTTCCATGACAAATGTGTTCCTTCCAGTCTTCTGTCTGTAACAGTGACCATCTTAAGAAGTGAAAAACAAAACAAGGGGCATTTAGGGAATGCTTTCTTGTTTCTAAAAGAGAACAAGGTAGGAGGAAATGCCATGAGGTTACGTAGTACAGGGTGCCTCTGATGCCACATTTCTCCCTAACATTGCAGAACCAGTCCAGCTCATCCCATTATATATTTCCTAGAAAAATACAGGACAAGAACCATATCTTTGCATATCTTGCAAAATCACCCTCAATACCCACAGGAGTTTAGCAATCTGAACACTATTCCAGAAAAGAGTTGTGGTGGCTTCTTAGGACAAACCCATAGCCGCTGATTTCCAAAGGCCTTCTGAAAATGCATGCCACAAGGTGTACCAGAGTGTCTGTTTGCAAGGGTGGCTTTCCTTGAGTGCTCACAGACCGGTGTGCACCCAAATGCGTGTGTCTGGGCTTGCTTGGAAAGCTGCATTAAGTTTCACCCACCGGCCTCACTGCCCACATGCACAGTCCTGAGACTGGGCAGGGGCAGAAGACACTGCTCTGCAAACTGAAAAGGCTTTCCAGAATCTCATTCAGGACTTGTCTTAGCTACCTGCAGTTGTCTGTTGTTTGCTGCTCTTGGGCTTTTTTTGCTGAGTTTGAGGCAGTTTTGTAGGATCTGTTTGGAAACAGGGATGGATGTAGGAAGGCTTGCCAGCAGAGGCAAGAAACTCTGCTTATGGGCAGCTGTGTGCACACAACATCTGGCAGCTTATTTAAACCACCACAGGGTTCAAACTAAGCATCCTGATCTTTCAGGCATGCTGGAGGCACTTTGTTCTTCAAAGAAGGAGGGGAAGAGAGGGTGTCCCACTCACTGCCCCCTGGTGCGGCTCTTCTTAACCCCTGCGTGTTTCCAGCCCTGGGGTTGTGCTGGTGCCTGCTCGGGGGGATGCAGGGGATGGTTTTGGGTGGATACCTTCCCTCCTTCCAGCGCTGCAGAGGGTTAGGAGATGCTCGTGTGCCAGCAGCAGAGGATGTGGAGGCGGCAGCTTTTCAGGCATCGGAAGCACCAGCATCAGCCCGGGTAGACAGCGTAATGTGCAGCCCTTCCTTCTCCGTGAGTCCAAGTTGTTCCTCAGCTGATGCTGCGCTGCTCCTACTGCATCCTACCATTTACGCTGCTGAGTGCTGCTCCCCTCGGATGCTGAGTGAACCCCACCGCTGCACTTGGGCTCTTGCTGCCTGTGAGGAGGCAGCACGTAGGTGCATGGGGTTCAAGCATCCTCACCCAGCTTCCCCTCAGACATTTAATGAGAATTAATGGTCCCAAAAGCAGCAAAATTATCTGTCCCATTCCAGCTGCCCTGCAGCCTTTGGACTTGATCCCATAGCTTCAGTTTACTGAGTTTCCAGCCAGGAAGGGGTATGCATCCAGGGAGTTATTGTGCAAGTGAGTCATGCAGTGGGCATGTCCCCAGGAAGGTGCTGAGCACGTTTCAGAGGAGCAGGATTGCTCATTTCCCAGCAAAGGACATCTCTCACTTTGTCTCGCTTGTTTACTGGGAGCCACTGGGCACCACCAGCTGCAAGAGGAGGCTGGGGGCCAGCCCCGACCCCTTTGGCACTAGGCTGAGAAAGTCTCCCTTCCCTGCAGTCGTAATGTGATTTGCTGTGTTTAGTCTTTGCAGCGATAAATAGAGAAACACTCTCTTGTTACAGCAGGCTTGCACCACCTCCCACGTTTTCTCTGTCTGAACAAATACAACAAAGTGTGATGGTCCAAGCCGCCGAGCTCTAGAAAGCATTAGGCTCCCACCCCCTTCCACCGACTTCTTTCATCGCTTGTTTTCCAGGCGCTCCGCAAGTGACATGCAATCGGGGGTCTTGTGACAGACAGTTTTATCACCTAGTAGGATATCCTCATTTCCAATTCTTGCCTCGAAATTCAAGATAAAATTAATGCATCTGTTGTCCTAATAAATTCTCACTAGCCACTTCTCCTTGCAGAGCACTTTGGGAGGAAAATACCCTTCTAAATTTGGCCATACTTTTTTTTTTCCTGTTTGTTGCTACATTTAAGTGCATCTCGGCAGCAGCAGCCCAGGCCATGGCTGTGCGTCTGCATGCACAGATCCACTGAGTCACGGGAATGATAGCTGCTAAAATTTCCTTTAGTTTGGATGGCCTCTGTAGGTGGTGAATTACACCTATGGTAATTAAAACTAAAGACTGCATATTATCCGAGGGAGACAGAAGTAAAAGATCTTATTTTGTTCTGTGCAAAATTTGTATGGTAAACTGAGACGTTTCATGGCAAAGTCACATACTTTGTGAAAAACGGCAGCCTAGCAAAAATCACACAACATCCGGCAGTTTGGAAATTTCACTAAATGTAGCCAAATCTGAGTTTAAAGAAAAACAAGTAATTCTGATTAAAGGGGAGTGGGCAGGAGAAGAAGCTCAGTTTTTCTGTGGGAGGAGAGGGGAGATCTCAGGAAGCTGACTGAGTTATTCTTGTCGCCTCTTGGCTTTGGGGAAGAGAGGCAGCCTGAGATGGGACTTAGGAGTGCTAAATCCAGGCTCAGATCGCAGGTTTCCTGGGGTGCATCACTTCATGCCCTGTGTGATATCGGAAGATACAGGTGCATGGCACGGTGCTGCCCTGAGCAGAGACCCCAGCTTGAATTCTGTGAGCTGTTGAGCTGTGTTTTCCGAGTTTTTCTGAGTTTTTCTCCTGCTTGTTTCACTTTGCTGCTCAGAAGAGCTCGTTGGGAGCCTTCGCCGGCGTGGGTGTGCGTGACTGCCTGCTCCTCCGGAGCCGCAGCCGCTGGCCGGGCTCCAGCCGCCTCCACGCACGGAGGCTGGGGCTCCTCCGCTCCCCTTCGGCAGGAGCGCGGGATAGCGCCTCGCTGCTTCTCCAGAAAGTTGTGAGGATCAATGCAGTGAAAGAGCGAAGTGTCCAGACGGCCGGCTGGGAACGGGGATGCCTGGAGGAGAGACGAGCCTTCGCTCTCCGCTGGGAGCGAGGGCTTGGCGCTGATTTTTCTGCTTCCCTTGCAAACTCCTGTGCTGGGACAGACCCTGTCCCCCTCCAGCCCCTTGGAGAGGCAGACCCCGGGTTGCACGGCGTCGGCAGGCGCTCAGCACCCACCTCCTGCCCTTCCCTCTGTTCCTGCCCCTCGGCTCGGCAGCCTGGGCGCTGCCAATGCTTGCAGCGTTCACCTCGGCAATTACCACCAGTCTGGTCTTTTGTATCGCCTCATTGTGCTTAATTATGCACCCCCCACACACACCATATGAGTGCTTCCACCCACTCTCACATTCTGTCTCACACATACATTCATTCTCTCATTCGGGACACATAATTTATTCATCCCAAGATGCAACTGTGTGCATGTTATATTTAGGCTGTTTTAATGGTAGCTTTAGAAATATTTAAAAGCAGGTGAGCTTTTACACCCAAACAAAGATGGCCGGCAACGCTTACCCTAATTAAAAGCAGAAGCGTTGTGGAAAATCCCAGCCGTACTCTTTCTAGACACGGTGCCTTATGCTCGAGTGGGAAAAAGGTCTCTCTGGCCAGCTGGGCGCTGCTCAGTTGGGAAAGTTGGACCTGACACTGGGGGCCACCCTGCTGCCCGTGCCAGGCGATGGGCACCCAGCTGCATGGCAAACTGGAGACAAAGTAAATTCGGGGTCTTGCAGCCCCCACTGGCTTGTGAGGACACCACAGAGTGCAGCAGCTGCCCTCTGATGCCCTTCCTCAAATAATATCTTTCAAAAGTGGGGGATAAATCAAAGGAAACTCTAATGTAGCTGTTCATAATCTAGCAAGCAGAAAAGCTTTGGGGCACTTTTCTGTGGCATGGTGTGAGCACACTGCCCCACCACCATCTGCAAGCTCCTGCCAGCATCAGGGCCAGCAAAAAGGAGGAAAATAATGTCCCAGGGTACAGCCTGCAAAGCTGGGGGAAGCATGCTGCAGGCAGGACTATGGACAGGGGGCAAAATTAGGGACCTTTGGGTGCTTTATTGTGGTCACGTTGGTGCAGGGGCCTGCCAGCCTCGCTATGCCATCATGTCCCTGCTGCTGGGGGAGCTCCCACGGTCACTGAGATGCGGCTCTCCACAGGAGAGACAGGCACTGCCTTTGGAGACACATGGCACTGGGCAGAGAATGAGGGCTCCAAAGAAAATAATGATGTCTACTTGCGAACCCCATCTTCCCCCACTCGCTGAAGTAAAGGAGGGAGAAGCACAACTCCCACACTATCATCTGTTGCTATTAGAGCTTGAGCAGCAGTGAAGTTACCTCTCCAAAACAACAACAACAAAAATACCACCCATGCCTATTCTTTTAGACAGGAAATGTAGTTTTTATCACCCTTTTTCCCCCACTCAGCATTATGTTGTCCCAGATCTTGGCTGGAGAAGCCCTTATAGGTATTTAAAGAAAAAACTAAGACCTGAAAATGTACTGATGGTGTAAACTCTCTTCTTGTTCCTTTTACAGGTGAAGGCTGCTTCCAAATACGTGGATGTACCCGTAAGCAAAATTTAAACAACTTCTGTCATAGTAATTTGCATCGTGCTTTGGTTTATGGCTTGTTTAGCAACCCACGTTATGCATTAACAGCCAAGATTGAACCATGGGCCTTCACACTTCTAACATTTGAACTGGAAAGAATATCTCCATGACGTTAATAATGAGCAGTTACCCTCTTATGGAGACCTACGAGGCTGTTTAGGCAATATTTTGCAGATGGTGTCAAAAAGGTACCATATTTATGCAATTGGCTTGAATCACATTTTTAAAAAATGGGAGCAGTGCATTCTGTTAATTCTTCATTTGGACTTGTACAAATAGAGTATAATTTCCAAACAAAAAGGTCCAGACATGTTAGAACTGAGCCAACACACATCTAACACATTAGCTAATCTATTTTATTTTTGTTCTTCTAATTGTTGGTTTATTTTACTCTTTTGGAAAATGACTTTTTTATTACTTTGGGGAAATGGTGATGAGCTAGCAACATGTGTTTGGGAATTTGTTAATGAAAGTAATTTTTTCCATTTTTCTGTAATTGGTATAGGAAAACTGTACATCGTCTCCTCTAATTAGACCTTGATTCATAAGGATGAGAGCCCTTAACGTTCTTAGACAGAGCACTTAACTTGCCAGAAATTTACATTTAAATTGAGTTGAAGTGTAATATATGGATGTTGGCTGGAGTAAGGGGTTACTGTAATATTTACAGGCAGAAAGATCCTGAGCAAGTACAAATTAAAAAAAAGAGTAAATCTTAATATACCACACCAGTTCTTGCATCCAGTTAGACAAACTGGATGTCTAACTGGATGCAAGAACAACTCTTGCAAGAGTTGCAAGAACAACTCAGCTGAGTTTGATGACTTGTATATATAATGTGTATATGTACGTTTATTGTTCATGCTATTGCTCTGCATGCTCTCACATGGCAATGTGAGAAATTTGTCAGACATCTTGGACCACATCATCTGCATTCGGTGTTTCCATCCCTTAGCCCAAGATAAATCTTGCCTACAAAATTACCGTATCTTGAGCCCAGCACAGAAAAGACAAACTCTTGATCAGTAAGAGGTCTTGCTTGGTTTAAAATATCCCAATGCAGAGATTGGCATCCTGTTGTCTTGGAGTAATAGAAATAATATATTGAGAACGTTAGGAATAGACTCGGCATTTGTTTCTAGCCCTAGAAAATGTGGAGATCCTTCAGTTGAGATTCCTACTTGTTTGAGTGCACTTTAAATATTTAGTCATCAGGAATTTGAGCACAGAACAGTTATTTTCAGTAACTTCTAGAGCAAAGTGCGGCCTTCTCTGAGGCCTCTATGTTCCTGGAAGGTAAAGCATCTCCAGGGAAGTGGTCTCAGTAAATCTATATAACCCTTTCAGGCTTTTCCCTAAAGCATTTTCTCGTTGTACCTGGGGGCACTTGGGAAGCCTGTGACATCGCAGCCATGCGGGAGGAGCCAGCCTGTGCTCTCATGCTTGGAGCCAGTCGGGTGCTCTGGTGCTCTGCTTAAAACAGAGCAGAAATCATTCATCTGGGTTATTTTTCAGTTGTTTCTCCACCTCCCCCTGGAAGTGAAGCCGCATTACAACAGCTTCCTTGGCAGCCTCAACATTTTTTATGAAATCAGATCCCAGCCCTGCTCAGCTCCCAGACCTCTATGAGAGGCCACCCCATGGTCCGTGGGCCACTGCCTTTCTGGGGGAAGGAGAAAGAAAATCCTGTTTGGTTAGAGACCCCTCTTTTAGAGGACAGAGGGCAAAACCTAGTGTTGAACAGGAAACCATCGGTTAAATCTAATTCTGCAAACACCCTCCCAATCGTCTGGGTACAAACCCATCCATTTAATGCCACCTTGAAATGGGCACGATCGGCATGCTGAAAATTGCTTGAAAGTGTAACACTTGACTACTGCCACGTTTGTGTTGTCCTCATTGTTTTTCAAATTAATACCTTGTCATTGTTGCAGTAGGTGTTAAGAAATGTTACTGGCTTCCCAAGGGCCAAGCACTGGCCCTTTGCTTGATAATTGTTTGCTTTGTATTAAAAAACTCCCTTCCTACTGCTTTCCAAACTGTCCTCATTTTCACCCTGGAAATTACACAGATGTGTTAACTAACTTCAATTTACAGTGGCTGACAATCGTATCTTGCAGAGAAATGATACTCTGTGATCTGAGGTAAATCACAGTAATGGAAACTAATGACACTAGTTATTAACAAACTTACAATGTGCCATGGACATTTAAGATTTTGTGGCAGCTCTTGTAATGACTCATGTTACAGTATTTTAATGGGTTTCCTCTGAGGTAAGTTTGATTCCAATATATCAAGCAATGTGAACTCAAACAAGATTTTTTTTTTAAGTATTTTTTCTTCTACCTGCTTCAGTTCCCATTTTCTTTAAAGAAATGCTGTTGTCCCCAAACTCTTGCGCGCTTGTTGGTTACTGTTTAAAATTAGTTCAATTCTGCGGAGAGCTGTAGAAGTGTGACAGGACAGAGAGGCTTCCTGCCATTTAACAGTGGCTTAAACATTCACGTAGATGTACATCCCCTGATTTACCATTTACCCAGTGTATTCTGAAGAACAACACTAAATGTGAGCTGAAGTCAGGGATCTGAAAAGGAAAAGAAAGGTGATTTTGGCAGGCCTCCTGCACCACCAGCTGCTCACTGCACACCGCAGGAGAGCCCTGCACCCAGCTCTGGCTGTTAGCTTCTACCTTCAGAAACCAGAGGGCTTGCATAGAGAAGATGACCCAAGAAAACAGCAAGTGCCCAGCCTGGCGTGCTGGTTCACTCATTAAACCAACAGCACCAAGGGTAGCAAGAGACCTTCCCGGCATCAGTGTGTCGAGGAGGAGCTTTATTCCCCCAACCTGCTTCACTCTAGGCTAAAGAAGAGAAACGAGTGTCTTGGTGAGATCTTGTGCTGCACACAGGATTTTGCTGGGCAAAGCAGCGGGATGCGGTGTCCGCCAGGTAAGGAAAGGGCGAACTGCAGAGGACAGCAGGAGATGGAGGAGAAGGAAAAGCAGCGATGAGGCTACACAGATGAGTTGCCCCCTGCATCTCTGTTCACGTTTTTCTCTTTCTCTCTTCTTCTCTCCCCCATGCAGAAGCCGGGGATGGATGTTGCTGATGCCTATGTGACATTTGTCCGCCACTCTCAGGATGTCCTGCGTGATAAGGTCAATGAGGAGATGTATATAGAAAGGTTATTTGATGTAAGTAAATGCCTTCTCCTCCTTGGACACCAAGCAGGAGAGACCCAAAATGTGACAAAATAAGACAGGAGGATAAGTCACATTTTGAGAAAATCTATTGGTTATAGCTTTAAAAAATAAATAAATCTTTCCTTTCTTTCTGACTAAGGCTCGTATCTGCTCTCTGCCTGCTTTAATCTCTACTCTATTCTACTGTGTCTTGGTCTGTCTGTGTGTGGATTTTAAGGGAACAGCATCTTCTAAGAGAGCCCTTGACTATGTTTAAGCTTGTGGAAAATCTCTCTGTAGCAGAACATCTTGGTCATTGTTCTCGCTGTTAAAATTTGAGCCGGGTTGTTGGCAGACACACTTGCTAAGGGCCATCTCTTCTGCACATTTTGCAGTGTGTTTCATTGACAAGCACTCCAAAACTGACAGCTAATTAAGTGTACTAAATTTTAATTTTAAAAGCTAAGCGAAAGAGAGCTGATTTGGAATAGACTTTCATATTTCAGGAGGACCATGTTGTGGTGCCTGACACCAAAGGTAAAGTTGAGATGTGGTCTCCTTGATGAGGATGTCAATGGTAGGAACTGACCCAGATGTTCAGAGCTATCTTTCTGTTGCAGAAGATAAATTCATTGGACTGTAAGAGAACAGTGACCTGTGATGCCCGTTTGTTTTGGATTTGGATGCATGTTAACCAATATCTCTGTTTCTGTTGCTCTTGTTGTGTTATAGCCTTTCTGTCCTCGTTCTATAGCGAAGGTTTTCTGTTGACGGCCAGCCTTAGTGTTTCAGTCTCCTTTAGGGTATTTGTCTGTATATCGATTTCTGTTTGAAGCAGCTTCTGTTCCTACTTTCCTTCCTTTCATCTCTCAGCAGTGCCATCTCTCAGTCTCCCGGCTCTGGAACTCTAACAACTTTCCTCGCTTTCTTTACTCGCTCGTTTGCTTCCTCAGTGTGCAGGGAAAGCTGCTTTTTCCCCCAGCCAACCTCCTTCTTCACTCGATACCTCTACTTCTGCGCATCACCTGTCCCTTAGAAACCTCTTCCTCCTTTACAATTCCCACTCTTTCTTTCCCCCGCACCTTGTCGGATTAAAATGGAACTTATCTCTCATGTCAAATGTTTTATCACATTATATCAAGTGGCATGAATTAGAGTCAAATAATCTTACTGTGTACATCTACTAGCATGACCCATATCCACTGAGAATGCCTCATTCATGCACGGAGCACGGCAGTGCCTCCTCTGGGCACCGCGCGCGCTCGCTCCGGGGAGAGTTTGCAGCACCAGACGCAAATCACCCATCAAGCAGGCATGGGGAGAAAAAACAAAACATAAAACAAAAGACTGTCGCTTCCATCTGCAGCGGGCCTGCGAGTGCATTGCTCGTTTGTGTTGAAATTTATTCCACGAGCAGTTAAATTTCCAGAGCTCATCTGGACTGTTCTTTTCAATGCCCACACTGCCTTTTCCCTCATCCTTTCCCTATGATTCGCAGTTGGTGTGTTGGTATCCTTTGGGCCATTATTTCCAATTTTCAAAAGGCTGTAATTAGCACAAATATTGATTTCAGTTTGATCTGCTCGTACTTAGTTTTACCCAGCCATATTTTGAACAAATTAACAGTTGACATTGAAAAAAACAAAAAAATTAAAGAGCAGCTACCTTGGTGGAAAGCAAAAAGTGCAAAACCTTTCTTTCCCTCCCTGCTTTCCTTGAGTCTCCCTGGTCCATGTGGAATAAAATACCCGGGAGTAGGGTTTTGACATTGCTCTGCCTGTTTTGACCCACGCAAGCTGCAGGCAGGAGCTGCCATGTGTGGGAGCTGTTCCATGCCAGTGGGGTGGCATTGGGATGTGGCTGGCATCTTTGCACGTGTCTCGCATACATGAGTGTGCACCCATGAGCAGGGCAAGCTGTGGGGCCCTTGGTTTGCAAGGAGGGAAGGGGATGTGCCGAGCCCTCATCACCCAAAAATTGGGATTGTATTTTGAGTGGTTGTGTATTGTCTTTGCCGGGTTGCAGCTGAAGAAGCAAACTGCTCCTGAGGTCAGCTCTCAGCAGGGCTGAGGTGCTGCTGGTGGGTCAGTAGTAGTGGGGTTTATGAGTGCGTGGGGGTCACCTGGACCCAGACCCCGTTGAATTCGGTGCTGTGCTCACCTGTGTTTTGGTAAGGCAAGGAGCAGGCTGAACACTGCTGTCCTGAGCTTGATCTCAGCCTCAGCCCTGCAGCGCTTTGCCGCCCTCACCTCAGGCAGCAAAGGAGCGTGGCCACAGGGTCTTCAGCCTCCTCTGGTCTCTGCATTATGGTCTTATTTCCCAGGGACGTTTCAGGTGCTGGCTATCTTGTTAATAACAGAGAGAAGAGGAATAATCAAAAATGGTATTTACGATGCTGAATTAGACTTGGGCCTGGTTTTGCTCTCATGTCCCCCGGCGTGGCAGAGGAGCAATCCTCTTAGCTGCAGAGTTTCTCCAGGCAATGAGATTATTAACGCTTTCGACGCCAGCTCCTCCGCTGGCTTAGTGCAGCAATGCTGGCTTACCCCAGCCCAAACCCGAGTCCAGTTTTAGGATATTATATGGTAATACGTGCAGCAGTGGCAGGTAAACAGCCTAAATCTGCCTGCAGGCAGTTCCTCTGGTCTTGGTGGGATCCTGTTAGAGACATTCACAATATAGGGCTAAATCCTCTTTCTGTGCAGTCAGGAAAATACTTTTGTTTGGGTTTTTTTTGCTGTGAGTAGTGTGGGAGCAGTGTTGCACAGTGCAAAGTTGCCTATCACACATTTGGTGGGGTTTGCATCTCCTGTCATATTCCTCATCCCCCCCATTTCTCTGCAGTCCTGTCCCGTTTCCATTAATTTCCCCTTTCTTTGCTCCCAGGAGCAGAGGCTGCAGAGAGCGTTAGGCCATCTCCCAACAGAAGCTGGGTTAATATATAGGTTTTTTGGTATTTGCTGTGATTTCTCAACTCAGATGCCATCTCTCTTCCCCTGCATCGTGTGCCCTGCTCGCACCTGCAGAACAGGGCTATGCTCTTCGGGAGATGTGCGTGTTTGTGGAAGATTATTGTAATATTTCTGTGTGGTCTGTGTGTTAATCCTCTTAATTCTGCAAATTAGTCAGGGTATTTTTTTTCCCCTCCCTGAAATAGAGTCATCTTAATTTAAAAAATCTGTATTCTTAGGATCATTGAATGAACAGATTGATGGTGGAGTTCTGCTGATAATCAAAACCTAACTAGCTTTTTGGCAGTGCTGTTTACTGCAGAGTAACATGACTTATTTACTTGGCCTGGCTCACTAATTTGATAACATTTAGAGCTCAGACACTGAAATAAGGGCCGTTGGTAGAGAGCAGTGGTAACAGAAGAGTTTCAGAGTAGCATCATAGCATCCACTCCCTGTGCTCCTGTGCACGGCTGCGTGCTTTGGGATTTAAACCACTGTATTGCTTTGCATCCAGCGCCAAAGGATTGCAAACCCTGTGTCGTGCCTGATGGAAAGTAAAATTTTGTCACTTTTTCCCCAGAAAGGTGGCAGAGTTGATGTGCAGAATGTGAGTGTTTATAGGAATGATGAGGCAGCGGCCAGAGGTTGTATCTTAAACACAGGAAAATACCTTCAGGGTGATCTCGAGCCTTCAGACCAATCCTGCAAAATTCGAGTCCCCTTTGGCTCAGGACACCCAGAATTTCATAAGATCAGGATTTATACATCCATAGTTTTCCCTGAAGGCAGTGGGAGTTTCACTTGTAAGGGTTGTGCCCTTTGGTGGAAGTTATTTATACACGTGTGTACGTGTGTACATCTTTACGCACACCCTTAGATACTCACAGTATAGGTTTCAACCCGTCAGAACATATGTGATCCAGAAAGCCTATGATTGACTAGTAGATAGTGTGAATGCCAACCTTTCTTCCTCATAAATTGGTAAACACTAATGTAAAACATAGCGAGAATGTTTCCTCCCCAGCCGCAGGCGAGTAGCACATACACAAAAGGCTACTGAACGTCGAGCAAGCTCCCCGAGATCCTGCGAATTCCAGCATCCTGATGCAGTCCCTAAATAGCGCAGATGGCATTTTTCTCTCTGATGATTAATTCGATATCTTACCGAAAAAAAACAAAAACATGCTTTTGATATGAGAGATCAAAACACCAAGAGAAGCTCCTAAGATTGCAAGGACCTAAAAAAAAATTAATTTATTTTTCTCCTCCTTGTACTTCTTGAAGACACCAGCCTGAGTAGAAGATAAGGATTAAAACAGATGTGCTTAGTGCTAGTTCATCTGCTTAAATCTAGCAGTCTCTGAGGTCAGTGATTAAAAAGCCATCTCTAACTTTGATGAAATCCACTGCAATGGTAATACTGTGTCTCTGATCGCTTTCTTATGGGCCTCATGTCTGCCTAAACCGGACATAGAAAACATTTCACTGGAGATGATACATGGATTATATGGGTCAATTATACACTTAATCTGCCTTCTGGGGATTAAACGAGCATAGATTGACCCCGCGTATTTGGCTTGTCCTTGGCAGTTATCAGATCAGGAAGGTTGCCTTTACCAAAAAGTCTGGTAAGAACTTAATCACGCAGTGATACAGCCCGCAGAGGTGGCGGTGCTCAGGCTGCTTTTTGCAGAAGGCAGTTTCACCACTTCACTGTCACTCTGCCTGCGTGTGGCTTCCTCGAAGGTCTGAGTCTTTGCTTCTGAAACGACAAAGCCAGCCCGTTCATTTCTGCAGAGGGACATGTTTTTTGTCTCGATGGCAGAGTGGGATCAGCGGGGTCTGGGCAGGGTGGCAGAGGTGACCAGGGGTTTGCTCTGCCCTGGGCCATCCTCGGTGCAGAGAGACGGTCACGCCAGGTCCTCTGTCCACTGTTAGAGGAGCAGGCGTCTCCTTCCCACTGCCCTTGGGGGGAGGACAAGCCCTCGAATGGGGCTCTTGAGCCAGGTCCTGTCCCTCTGGCCCAGGTCAGTTGTGTTTTTTGGGAGCCCCAGCGATTCCCCCAAGGCTGGTGTTGCAGCTGGTGGATTGTTATTGCCTTTCCCCACAGCAGGAGTGGGGAAACTCAGGACTGTTGTATTTCCAAAGGTGGCTGCCCTCGCTGGTAACTGACTCCTGAATATCAATGATATTGAGTTATGAGGACGTAAGGCACTGTGTGAGGCTCAGACTTCAGCAAAATCATTGTACAGATTTCCAGGACTGAGCACTCCTCACTGGTTTGCTGGAGGATCCACAGGCAGCTCAGCATATGTTTCCATACCTGCTGCTTTGGTGCCTGATATCACACCTGAGTATACAGAAAAAAATGACAAACTACAGCCTGACAGCTCGATCAGCTAATGCAACAAGTCCTGTGCAGGCACTTAGGCATTAGCTTATGCTTAAATTTGAAGCTTTTGCCTTCAGCAGGGTTACCCACTGGAATTTTGGCAGCTCCTTCAAGGCGTGCTTGCAGGATCACAGCATTTCTTGCTGGGGTGTAAGCCTTGCATGGCACACCCAAATGCCAAAAGAGAGCCCTCCTCACCCTCCCTTCTCCTTCCCCTCCTCGAGCCCAAAAGCCCGGTCGTGAATCAGTGGAGCTACTCACTGTGAGTTAGGATTACTCACAGGAGGACGGGTTGCG